>NW_028175227.1:0-88000 GCF_965226575.1 Pagrus pagrus | reverse complement strand
ATACAAATTTCACCCGAATCCAATGGGGACTGCTGTGTCTCGTTCAGCCAGTATAGGACCACGTCTGGGAGAAATTTCGAGTCAATCGGTCCAAAGACCTGGAAGCTATTGAAAAAATCGGCCGACGTTTTCATGAAAAAGGCCATTTTTTTCTTTAAAATATTCACCAAAAATACAAATTCCACCCGAATCCAACCAAAACCGGCTAGCCTCATTCCACCAGTGAGGAGGACATGCGTGTGCAATTTCGAGTCAATCGGTCAAAAGACGACCGTAACCCTAACCCTAGCCCCATAACCCTAACCCTAGCCCCATAACCCTAACCCTAACCCTAGCCTCAGCCTTAAGCCAGCCTCATGAAACATTGTCCCTCTCACTAAAATATTCGCCAAAAATACAAATTTCACCCGAATCCAATGGGGACTGCTGTGTCTCGTTCAGCCAGTATAGGACCACGTCTGGGAGAAATTTTGAGTCAATCGGTCCAAAGACCTGGAAGCTATTGAAAAAATCGGCCGACGTTTTCATGAAAAAGGCCATTTTTTTCTTTAAAATATTCACCAAAAATACAAATTCCACCCGAATCCAACCAAAACTGGCGAGCCTCATTCCACCAGTGAGGAGGACATGCGTGTGCAATTTCGAGTCAATCGGTCAAAAGACGACCGTAACCCTAACCCTAGCCCCATAACCCTAACCCTAGCCCCATAACCCTAACCCTAACCCTAACCCTAGCCACAGCCTTAAGCCAGCCTCATGAAACATTGTCCCTCTCACTAAAATATTCGCCAAAAATACAAATTTCACCCGAATCCAATGGGGACTGCTGTGTCTCGTTCAGCCAGTATAGGACCACGTCTGGGAGAAATTTCGAGTCAATCGGTCCAAAGACCTGGAAGCTATTGAAAAAATCGGCCGACGTTTCCATGAAAAAGGCCATTTTTTCTTTAAAATATTCGCCAAAAATACAAATTTCACCCGAATCCAATGGGGACTGCTGTGTCTCGTTCAGCCAGTATAGGACCACGTCTGGGAGAAATTTCGAGTCAATCGGTCCAAAGACCTGGAAGCTATTGAAAAAATCGGCCGACGTTTTCATGAAAAAGGTCATTTTTTTCTTTAAAATATTCACCAAAAATACAAATTCCACCCGAATCCAACCAAAACCGGCGAACCTCATTCCACCAGTGAGGAGGACATGCGTGTGCAATTTCGAGTCAATCGGTCAAAAGACGACCGAAACCCTATCCCTAGCCCCATAACCCTAACCCTAGCCCCATAACCCTAACCCTAACCCTAACCCTAACCCTAGCCTCAGCCTTAAGCCAGCCTCATGAAACATTGTCCCTCTCACTAAAATATTCGCCAAAAATACAAATTTCACCCGAATCCAATGGGGACTGCTGTGTCTCGTTCAGCCAGTATAGGACCACGTCTGGGAGAAATTTCGAGTCAATCGGTCCAAAGACCTGGAAGCTATTGAAAAAATCGGCCGACGTTTTCATGAAAAAGGCCATTTTTTTCTTTAAAATATTCACCAAAAATACAAATTCCACCCGAATCCAACCAAAACCGGCTAGCCTCATTCCACCAGTGAGGAGGACATGCGTGTGCAATTTCGAGTCAATCGGTCAAAAGACGACCGTAACCCTAACCCTAGCCCCATAACCCTAACCCTAGCCCCATAACCCTAACCCTAACCCTAGCCTCAGCCTTAAGCCAGCCTCATGAAACATTGTCCCTCTCACTAAAATATTCGCCAAAAATACAAATTTCACCCGAATCCAATGGGGACTGCTGTGTCTCGTTCAGCCAGTATAGGACCACGTCTGGGAGAAATTTCGAGTCAATCGGTCCAAAGACCTGGAAGCTATTGAAAAAATCGGCCGACGTTTTCATGAAAAAGGCCATTTTTTTCTTTAAAATATTCACCAAAAATACAAATTCCACCCGAATCCAACCAAAACTGGCGAGCCTCATTCCACCAGTGAGGAGGACATGCGTGTGCAATTTCGAGTCAATCGGTCAAAAGACGACCGTAACCCTAACCCTAGCCCCATAACCCTAACCCTAGCCCCATAACCCTAACCCTAACCCTAACCCTAGCCACAGCCTTAAGCCAGCCTCATGAAACATTGTCCCTCTCACTAAAATATTCGCCAAAAATACAAATTTCACCCGAATCCAATGGGGACTGCTGTGTCTCGTTCAGCCAGTATAGGACCACGTCTGGGAGAAATTTCGAGTCAATCGGTCCAAAGACCTGGAAGCTATTGAAAAAATCGGCCGACGTTTTCATGAAAAAGGCCATTTTTTCTTTAAAATATTCGCCAAAAATACAAATTTCACCCGAATCCAATGGGGACTGCTGTGTCTCGTTCAGCCAGTATAGGACCACGTCTGGGAGAAATTTCGAGTCAATCGGTCCAAAGACCTGGAAGCTATTGAAAAAATCGGCCGACGTTTTCATGAAAAAGGCCATTTTTTTCTTTAAAATATTCACCAAAAATACAAATTCCACCCGAATCCAACCAAAACCGGCGAGCCTCATTCCACCAGTGAGGAGGACATGCGTGTGCAATTTCGAGTCAATCGGTCAAAAGACGACCGTAACCCTAACCCTAGCCCCATAACCCTAACCCTAGCCCCATAACCCTAACCCTAACCCTAACCCTAGCCTCAGCCTTAAGCCAGCCTCATGAAACATTGTCCCTCTCACTAAAATATTCGCCAAAAATACAAATTTCACCCGAATCCAATGGGGACTGCTGTGTCTCGTTCAGCCAGTATAGGACCACGTCTGGGAGAAATTTCGAGTCAATCGGTCCAAAGACCTGGAAGCTATTGAAAAAATCGGCCGACGTTTTTCTTTAAAATATTCACCAAAAATACAAATTCCACCCGAATCCAACCAAAACCGGCGAGCCTCATTCCACCAGTGAGGAGGACATGCGTGTGCAATTTCGAGTCAATCGGTCAAAAGACGACCGTAACCCTAACCCTAGCCCCATAACCCTAACCCTAGCCCCATAACCCTAACCCTAACCCTAACCCTAGCCTCAGCCTTAAGCCAGCCTCATGAAACATTGTCCCTCTCACTAAAATATTCGCCAAAAATACAAATTTCACCCGAATCCAATGGGGACTGCTGTGTCTCGTTCAGCCAGTATAGGACCACGTCTGGGAGAAATTTCGAGTCAATCGGTCCAAAGACCTGGAAGCTATTGAAAAAATCGGCCGACGTTTTCATGAAAAAGGCCATTTTTTCTTTAAAATATTCGCCAAAAATACAAATTTCACCCGAATCCAATGGGGACTGCTGTGTCTCGTTCAGCCAGTATAGGACCACGTCTGGGAGAAATTTCGAGTCAATCGGTCCAAAGACCTGGAAGCTATTGAAAAAATCGGCCGACGTTTTCATGAAAAAGGCCATTTTTTTCTTTAAAATATTCACCAAAAATACAAATTCCACCCGAATCCAACCAAAACCGGCGAGCCTCATTCCACCAGTGAGGAGGACATGCGTGTGCAATTTCGAGTCAATCGGTCAAAAGACGACCGTAACCCTAACCCTAGCCCCATAACCCTAACCCTAACCCTAGCCTCAGCCTTAAGCCAGCCTCATGAAACATTGTCCCTCTCACTAAAATATTCGCCAAAAATACAAATTTCACCCGAATCCAATGGGGACTGCTGTGTCTCGTTCAGCCAGTATAGGACCACGTCTGGGAGAAATTTCGAGTCAATCGGTCCAAAGACCTGGAAGCTATTGAAAAAATCGGCCGACGTTTTCATGAAAAAGGCCATTTTTTCTTTAAAATATTCGCCAAAAATACAAATTTCACCCGAATCCAATGGGGACTGCTGTGTCTCGTTCAGCCAGTATAGGACCACGTCTGGGAGAAATTTCGAGTCAATCGGTCCAAAGACCTGGAAGCTATTGAAAAAATCGGCCGACGTTTTTCTTTAAAATATTCAACAAAAATACAAATTCCACCCGAATCCAACCAAAACCGGCGAGCCTCATTCCACCAGTGAGGAGGACATGCGTGTGCAATTTCGAGTCAATCGGTCAAAAGACGACCGTAACCCTAACCCTAGCCCCATAACCCTAACCCTAACCCTAACCCTAGCCTCAGCCTTAAGCCAGCCTCATGAAACATTGTCCCTCTCACTAAAATATTCGCCAAAAATACAAATTTCACCCGAATCCAATGGAGACTGCTGTGTCTCGTTCAGCCAGTATAGGACCACGTCTGGGAGAAATTTCGAGTCAATCGGTCCAAAGACCTGGAAGCTATTGAAAAAATCGGCCGACGTTTTCATGAAAAAGGCCATTTTTTTCTTTAAAATATTCACCAAAAATACAAATTCCACCCGAATCCAACCAAAACCGGCGAGCCTCATTCCACCAGTGAGGAGGACATGCGTGTGCAATTTCGAGTCAATCGGTCAAAAGACGACCGTAACCCTAACCCTAGCCCCATAACCCTAACCCTAACCCTAACCCTAGCCTCAGCCTTAAGCCAGCCTCATGAAACATTGTCCCTCTCACTAAAATATTCGCCAAAAATACAAATTTCACCCGAATCCAATGGGTACTGCTGTGTCTCGTTCAGCCAGTATAGGACCACGTCTGGGAGAAATTTCGAGTCAATCGGTCCAAAGACCTGGAAGCTATTGAAAAAATCGGCCGACGTTTTCATGAAAAAGGCCATTTTTTCTTTAAAATATTCGCCAAAAATACAAATTTCACCCGAATCCAACCAAAACTGGCGAGCCTCATTCCACCAGTGAGGAGGACATGCGTGTGCAATTTCGAGTCAATCGGTCAAAAGACGACCGTAACCCTAACCCTAGCCCCATAACCCTAACCCTAGCCCCAAAACCCTAACCCTAACCCTAACCCTAGCCTCAGCCTTAAGCCAGCCTCATGAAACATTGTCCCTCTCACTAAAATATTCGCCAAAAATACAAATTTCACCCGAATCCAATGGGGACTGCTGTGTCTCGTTCAGCCAGTATAGGACCACGTCTGGGTGAAATTTCGAGTCAATCGGTCCAAAGACCTGGAAGCTATTGAAAAAATCGGCCGACGTTTTCATGAAAAAGGCAATTTTTTCTTTAAAATATTCGCCAAAAATACAAATTTCACCCGAATCCAATGGGGACTGCTGTGTCTCGTTCAGCCAGTATAGGACCACGTCTGGGAGAAATTTCGAGTCAATCGGTCCAAAGACCTGGAAGCTATTGAAAAAATCGGCCGACGTTTTTCTTTAAAATATTCAACAAAAATACAAATTCCACCCGAATCCAACCAAAACCGGCGAGCCTCATTCCACCAGTGAGGAGGACATGCGTGTGCAATTTCGAGTCAATCGGTCAAAAGACGACCGTAACCCTAACCCTAGCCCCATAACCCTAACGCTAACCCTAACCCTAGCCTCAGCCTTAAGCCAGCCTCATGAAACATTGTCCCTCTCACTAAAATATTCGCCAAAAATACAAATTTCACCCGAATCCAATGGAGACTGCTGTGTCTCGTTCAGCCAGTATAGGACCACGTCTGGGAGAAATTTCGAGTCAATCGGTCCAAAGACCTGGAAGCTATTGAAAAAATCGGCCGACGTTTTCATGAAAAAGGCCATTTTTTTCTTTAAAATATTCACCAAAAATACAAATTCCACCCGAATCCAACCAAAACCGGCGAGCCTCATTCCACCAGTGAGGAGGACATGCGTGTGCAATTTCGAGTCAATCGGTCAAAAGACGACCGTAACCCTAACCCTAGCCCCATAACCCTAACCCTAACCCTAACCCTAGCCTCAGCCTTAAGCCAGCCTCATGAAACATTGTCCCTCTCACTAAAATATTCGCCAAAAATACAAATTTCACCCGAATCCAATGGGGACTGCTGTGTCTCGTTCAGCCAGTATAGGACCACGTCTGGGAGAAATTTCGAGTCAATCGGTCCAAAGACCTGGAAGCTATTGAAAAACTCGGCCGACGTTTTCATGAAAAAGGCCATTTTTTCTTTAAAATATTCACCAAAAATACAAATTCCACCGGAATCAAACCAAAACCGGCGAGCCTCATTCCACCAGTGAGGAGGACATGCGTGTGCAATTTCGAGTCAATCGGTCAAAAGACGACCGTAACCCTAACCCTAGCCCCATAACCCTAACCCTAACCCTAACCCTAGCCTCAGCCTTAAGCCAGCCTCATGAAACATTGTCCCTCTCACTAAAATATTCGCCAAAAATACAAATTTCACCCGAATCCAATGGAGACTGCTGTGTCTCGTTCAGCCAGTATAGGACCACGTCTGGGAGAAATTTCGAGTCAATCGGTCCAAAGACCTGGAAGCTATTGAAAAAATCGGCTGACGTTTTCATGAAAAAGGCCATTTTTTCTTTAAAATATTCGCCAAAAATACAAATTTCACCCGAATCCAATGGGGACTGCTGTGTCTCGTTCAGCCAGTATAGGACCACGTCTGGGAGAAATTTCGAGTCAATCGGTCCAAAGACCTGGAAGCTATTGAAAAAATCGGCCGACGTTTTCATGAAAAAGGCCATTTTTTCTTTAAAATATTCGCCAAAAATACAAATTTCACCCGAATCCAACCAAAACTGGCGAGCCTCATTCCACCAGTGAGGAGGACATGCGTGTGCAATTTCGAGTCAATCGGTCAAAAGACGACCGTAACCCTAACCCTAGCCCCATAACCCTAACCCTAGCCCCAAAACCCTAACCCTAACCCTAACCCTAGCCTCAGCCTTAAGCCAGCCTCATGAAACATTGTCCCTCTCACTAAAATATTCGCCAAAAATACAAATTTCACCCGAATCCAATGGGGACTGCTGTGTCTCGTTCAGCCAGTATAGGACCACGTCTGGGAGAAATTTCGAGTCAATCGGTCCAAAGACCTGGAAGCTATTGAAAAAATCGGCCGACGTTTTTCTTTAAAATATTCAACAAAAATACAAATTCCACCCGAATCCAACCAAAACCGGCGAGCCTCATTCCACCAGTGAGGAGGACATGCGTGTGCAATTTCGAGTCAATCGGTCAAAAGACGACCGTAACCCTAACCCTAGCCCCATAACCCTAACCCTAACCCTAACCCTAGCCTCAGCCTTAAGCCAGCCTCATGAAACATTGTCCCTCTCACTAAAATATTCGCCAAAAATACAAATTTCACCCGAATCCAATGGGGACTGCTGTGTCTCGTTCAGCCAGTATAGGACCACGTCTGGGAGAAATTTCGAGTCAATCGGTCCAAAGACCTGGAAGCTATTGAAAAAATCGGCCGACGTTTTCATGAAAAAGGCCATTTTTTCTTTAAAATATTCGCCAAAAATACAAATTTCACCCGAATCCAACCAAAACTGGCGAGCCTCATTCCACCAGTGAGGAGGACATGCGTGTGCAATTTCGAGTCAATCGGTCAAAAGACGACCGTAACCCTAACCCTAGCCCCATAACCCTAACCCTAGCCCCATAACCCTAACCCTAACCCTAACCCTAGCCTCAGCCTTAAGCCAGCCTCATGAAACATTGTCCCTCTCACTAAAATATTCGCCAAAAATACAAATTTCACCCGAATCCAATGGGGACTGCTGTGTCTCGTTCAGCCAGTATAGGACCACGTCTGGGAGAAATTTCGAGTCAATCGGTCCAAAGACCTGGAAGCTATTGAAAAAATCGGCCGACGTTTTCATGAAAAAGGCCATTTTTTCTTTAAAATATTCGCCAAAAATACAAATTTCACCCGAATCCAATGGGGACTGCTGTGTCTCGTTCAGCCAGTATAGGACCACGTCTGGGAGAAATTTCGAGTCAATCGGTCCAAAGACCTGGAAGCTATTGAAAAAATCGGCCGACGTTTTTCTTTAAAATATTCAACAAAAATACAAATTCCACCCGAATCCAACCAAAACCGGCGAGCCTCATTCCACCAGTGAGGAGGACATGCGTGTGCAATTTCGAGTCAATCGGTCAAAAGACGACCGTAACCCTAACCCTAGCCCCATAACCCTAACCCTAACCCTAACCCTAGCCTCAGCCTTAAGCCAGCCTCATGAAACATTGTCCCTCTCACTAAAATATTCGCCAAAAATACAAATTTCACCCGAATCCAATGGGGACTGCTGTGTCTCGTTCAGCCAGTATAGGACCACGTCTGGGAGAAATTTCGAGTCAATCGGTCCAAAGACCTGGAAGCTATTGAAAAAATCGGCCGACGTTTTCATGAAAAAGGCCATTTTTTCTTTAAAATATTCGCCAAAAATACAAATTTCACCCGAATCCAACCAAAACTGGCGAGCCTCATTCCACCAGTGAGGAGGACATGCGTGTGCAATTTCGAGTCAATCGGTCAAAAGACGACCGTAACCCTAACCCTAGCCCCATAACCCTAACCCTAGCCCCATAACCCTAACCCTAACCCTAACCCTAGCCTCAGCCTTAAGCCAGCCTCATGAAACATTGTCCCTCTCACTAAAATATTCGCCAAAAATACAAATTTCACCCGAATCCAATGGGGACTGCTGTGTCTCGTTCAGCCAGTATAGGACCACGTCTGGGAGAAATTTCGAGTCAATCGGTCCAAAGACCTGGAAGCTATTGAAAAAATCGGCCGACGTTTTCATGAAAAAGGCCATTTTTTCTTTAAAATATTCGCCAAAAATACAAATTTCACCCGAATCCAATGGGGACTGCTGTGTCTCGTTCAGCCAGTATAGGACCACGTCTGGGAGAAATTTCGAGTCAATCGGTCCAAAGACCTGGAAGCTATTGAAAAAATCGGCCGACGTTTTTCTTTAAAATATTCAACAAAAATACAAATTCCACCCGAATCCAACCAAAACCGGCGAGCCTCATTCCACCAGTGAGGAGGACATGCGTGTGCAATTTCGAGTCAATCGGTCAAAAGACGACCGTAACCCTAACCCTAGCCCCATAACCCTAACCCTAACCCTAACCCTAGCCTCAGCCTTAAGCCAGCCTCATGAAACATTGTCCCTCTCACTAAAATATTCGCCAAAAATACAAATTTCACCCGAATCCAATGGGGACTGCTGTGTCTCGTTCAGCCAGTATAGGACCACGTCTGGGAGAAATTTCGAGTCAATCGGTCCAAAGACCTGGAAGCTATTGAAAAAATCGGCCGACGTTTTCATGAAAAAGGCCATTTTTTCTTTAAAATATTCGCCAAAAATACAAATTTCACCCGAATCCAATGGGGACTGCTGTGTCTCGTTCAGCCAGTATAGGACCACGTCTGGGAGAAATTTCGAGTCAATCGGTCCAAAGACCTGGAAGCTATTGAAAAAATCGGCCGACGTTTTCATGAAAAAGGCCATTTTTTTCTTTAAAATATTCACCAAAAATACAAATTCCACCCGAATCCAACCAAAACTGGCGAGCCTCATTCCACCAGTGAGGAGGACATGCGTGTGCAATTTCGAGTCAATCGGTCAAAAGACGACCGTAACCCTAACCCTAGCCCCATAACCCTAACCCTAACCCTAACCCTAGCCTCAGCCTTAAGCCAGCCTCATGAAACATTGTCCCTCTCACTAAAATATTCGCCAAAAATACAAATTTCACCCGAATCCAATGGGGACTGCTGTGTCTCGTTCAGCCAGTATAGGACCACGTCTGGGAGAAATTTCGAGTCAATCGGTCCAAAGACCTGGAAGCTATTGAAAAAATCGGCCGACGTTTTCATGAAAAAGGCAATTTTTTCTTTAAAATATTCGCCAAAAATACAAATTTCACCCGAATCCAACCAAAACTGGCGAGCCTCATTCCACCAGTGAGGAGGACATGCGTGTGCAATTTCGAGTCAATCGGTCAAAAGACGACCGTAACCCTAACCCTAGCCCCATAACCCTAACCCTAGCCCCATAACCCTAACCCTAACCCTAACCCTAGCCTCAGCCTTAAGCCAGCCTCATGAAACATTGTCCCTCTCACTAAAATATTCGCCAAAAATACAAATTTCACCCGAATCCAATGGGGACTGCTGTGTCTCGTTCAGCCAGTATAGGACCACGTCTGGGAGAAATTTCGAGTCAATCGGTCCAAAGACCTGGAAGCTATTGAAAAAATCGGCCGACGTTTTCATGAAAAAGGCCATTTTTTCTTTAAAATATTCGCCAAAAATACAAATTTCACCCGAATCCAATGGGGACTGCTGTGTCTCGTTCAGCCAGTATAGGACCACGTCTGGGAGAAATTTCGAGTCAATCGGTCCAAAGACCTGGAAGCTATTGAAAAAATCGGCCGATGTTTTTCTTTAAAATATTCAACAAAAATACAAATTCCACCCGAATCCAACCAAAACCGGCGAGCCTCATTCCACCAGTGAGGAGGACATGCGTGTGCAATTTCGAGTCAATCGGTCAAAAGACGACCGTAACCCTAACCCTAGCCCCATAACCCTAACCCTAACCCTAACCCTAGCCTCAGCCTTAAGCCAGCCTCATGAAACATTGTCCCTCTCACTAAAATATTCGCCAAAAATACAAATTTCACCCGAATCCAATGGGGACTGCTGTGTCTCGTTCAGCCAGTATAGGACCACGTCTGGGAGAAATTTCGAGTCAATCGGTCCAAAGACCTGGAAGCTATTGAAAAAATCGGCCGACGTTTTCATGAAAAAGGCCATTTTTTCTTTAAAATATTCGCCAAAAATACAAATTTCACCCGAATCCAACCAAAACCGGCGAGCCTCATTCCACCAGTGAGGAGGACATGCGTGTGCAATTTCGAGTCAATCGGTCAAAAGACGACCGTAACCCTAACCCTAGCCCCATAACCCTAACCCTAGCCCCATAACCCTAACCCTAACCCTAACCCTAGCCTCAGCCTTAAGCCAGCCTCATGAAACATTGTCCCTCTCACTAAAATATTCGCCAAAAATACAAATTTCACCCGAATCCAATGGGGACTGCTGTGTCTCGTTCAGCCAGTATAGGACCACGTCTGGGAGAAATTTCGAGTCAATCGGTCCAAAGACCTGGAAGCTATTGAAAAAATCGGCCGACGTTTTCATGAAAAAGGCCATTTTTTCTTTAAAATATTCGCCAAAAATACAAATTTCACCCGAATCCAATGGGGACTGCTGTGTCTCGTTCAGCCAGTATAGGACCACGTCTGGGAGAAATTTCGAGTCAATCGGTCCAAAGACCTGGAAGCTATTGAAAAAATCGGCCGACGTTTTCATGAAAAAGGCCATTTTTTTCTTTAAAATATTCACCAAAAATACAAATTCCACCCGAATCCAACCAAAACTGGCGAGCCTCATTCCACCAGTGAGGAGGACATGCGTGTGCAATTTCGAGTCAATCGGTCAAAAGACGACCGTAACCCTAACCCTAGCCCCATAACCCTAACCCTAACCCTAACCCTAGCCTCAGCCTTAAGCCAGCCTCATGAAACATTGTCCCTCTCACTAAAATATTCGCCAAAAATACAAATTTCACCCGAATCCAATGGGGACTGCTGTGTCTCGTTCAGCCAGTATAGGACCACGTCTGGGAGAAATTTCGAGTCAATCGGTCCAAAGACCTGGAAGCTATTGAAAAAATCGGCCGACGTTTTCATGAAAAAGGCAATTTTTTCTTTAAAATATTCGCCAAAAATACAAATTTCACCCGAATCCAACCAAAACTGGCGAGCCTCATTCCACCAGTGAGGAGGACATGCGTGTGCAATTTCGAGTCAATCGGTCAAAAGACGACCGTAACCCTAACCCTAGCCCCATAACCCTAACCCTAGCCCCATAACCCTAACCCTAACCCTAACCCTAGCCTCAGCCTTAAGCCAGCCTCATGAAACATTGTCCCTCTCACTAAAATATTCGCCAAAAATACAAATTTCACCCGAATCCAATGGGGACTGCTGTGTCTCGTTCAGCCAGTATAGGACCACGTCTGGGAGAAATTTCGAGTCAATCGGTCCAAAGACCTGGAAGCTATTGAAAAAATCGGCCGACGTTTTCATGAAAAAGGCCATTTTTTCTTTAAAATATTCGCCAAAAATACAAATTTCACCCGAATCCAATGGGGACTGCTGTGTCTCGTTCAGCCAGTATAGGACCACGTCTGGGAGAAATTTCGAGTCAATCGGTCCAAAGACCTGGAAGCTATTGAAAAAATCGGCCGACGTTTTTCTTTAAAATATTCAACAAAAATACAAATTCCACCCGAATCCAACCAAAACCGGCGAGCCTCATTCCACCAGTGAGGAGGACATGCGTGTGCAATTTCGAGTCAATCGGTCAAAAGACGACCGTAACCCTAACCCTAGCCCCATAACC
Organism: Pagrus pagrus; assembly: GCF_965226575.1. Taxonomy (NCBI): domain Eukaryota; kingdom Metazoa; phylum Chordata; class Actinopteri; order Spariformes; family Sparidae; genus Pagrus; species Pagrus pagrus. The sequence continues at coordinate 75,669 of NW_028175227.1, read as the reverse complement.
CTAACCCTAACCCTAACCCTAGCCTCAGCCTTAAGCCAGCCTCATGAAACATTGTCCCTCTCACTAAAATATTCGCCAAAAATACAAATTTCACCCGAATCCAATGGGGACTGCTGTGTCTCGTTCAGCCAGTATAGGACCACGTCTGGGAGAAATTTCGAGTCAATCGGTCCAAAGACCTGGAAGCTATTGAAAAAATCGGCCGACGTTTTCATGAAAAAGGCCATTTTTTCTTTAAAATATTCGCCAAAAATACAAATTTCACCCGAATCCAACCAAAACTGGCGAGCCTCATTCCACCAGTGAGGAGGACATGCGTGTGCAATTTCGAGTCAATCGGTCAAAAGACGACCGTAACCCTAACCCTAGCCCCATAACCCTAACCCTAGCCCCATAACCCTAACCCTAACCCTAACCCTAGCCTCAGCCTTAAGCCAGCCTCATGAAACATTGTCCCTCTCACTAAAATATTCGCCAAAAATACAAATTTCACCCGAATCCAATGGGGACTGCTGTGTCTCGTTCAGCCAGTATAGGACCACGTCTGGGAGAAATTTCGAGTCAATCGGTCCAAAGACCTGGAAGCTATTGAAAAAATCGGCCGACGTTTTCATGAAAAAGGCCATTTTTTCTTTAAAATATTCGCCAAAAATACAAATTTCACCCGAATCCAATGGGGACTGCTGTGTCTCGTTCAGCCAGTATAGGACCACGTCTGGGAGAAATTTCGAGTCAATCGGTCCAAAGACCTGGAAGCTATTGAAAAAATCGGCCGACGTTTTTCTTTAAAATATTCAACAAAAATACAAATTCCACCCGAATCCAACCAAAACCGGCGAGCCTCATTCCACCAGTGAGGAGGACATGCGTGTGCAATTTCGAGTCAATCGGTCAAAAGACGACCGTAACCCTAACCCTAGCCCCATAACCCTAACCCTAACCCTAACCCTAGCCTCAGCCTTAAGCCAGCCTCATGAAACATTGTCCCTCTCACTAAAATATTCGCCAAAAATACAAATTTCACCCGAATCCAATGGGGACTGCTGTGTCTCGTTCAGCCAGTATAGGACCACGTCTGGGAGAAATTTCGAGTCAATCGGTCCAAAGACCTGGAAGCTATTGAAAAAATCGGCCGACGTTTTCATGAAAAAGGCCATTTTTTCTTTAAAATATTCGCCAAAAATACAAATTTCACCCGAATCCAATGGGGACTGCTGTGTCTCGTTCAGCCAGTATAGGACCACGTCTGGGAGAAATTTCGAGTCAATCGGTCCAAAGACCTGGAAGCTATTGAAAAAATCGGCCGACGTTTTCATGAAAAAGGCCATTTTTTTCTTTAAAATATTCACCAAAAATACAAATTCCACCCGAATCCAACCAAAACCGGCGAGCCTCATTCCACCAGTGAGGAGGACATGCGTGTGCAATTTCGAGTCAATCGGTCAAAAGACGACCGTAACCCTAACCCTAGCCCCATAACCCTAACCCTAACCCTAACCCTAGCCTCAGCCTTAAGCCAGCCTCATGAAACATTGTCCCTCTCACTAAAATATTCGCCAAAAATACAAATTTCACCCGAATCCAATGGGGACTGCTGTGTCTCGTTCAGCCAGTATAGGACCACGTCTGGGAGAAATTTCGAGTCAATCGGTCCAAAGACCTGGAAGCTATTGAAAAAATCGGCCGACGTTTTCATGAAAAAGGCCATTTTTTCTTTAAAATATTCGCCAAAAATACAAATTTCACCCGAATCCAACCAAAACTGGCGAGCCTCATTCCACCAGTGAGGAGGACATGCGTGTGCAATTTCGAGTCAATCGGTCAAAAGACGACCGTAACCCTAACCCTAGCCCCATAACCCTAACCCTAGCCCCATAACCCTAACCCTAACCCTAACCCTAGCCTCAGCCTTAAGCCAGCCTCATGAAACATTGTCCCTCTCACTAAAATATTCGCCAAAAATACAAATTTCACCCGAATCCAATGGGGACTGCTGTGTCTCGTTCAGCCAGTATAGGACCACGTCTGGGAGAAATTTCGAGTCAATCGGTCCAAAGACCTGGAAGCTATTGAAAAAATCGGCCGACGTTTTCATGAAAAAGGCCATTTTTTCTTTAAAATATTCGCCAAAAATACAAATTTCACCCGAATCCAACCAAAACTGGCGAGCCTCATTCCACCAGTGAGGAGGACATGCGTGTGCAATTTCGAGTCAATCGGTCAAAAGACAACCGTAACCCTAACCCTAGCCCCATAACCCTAACCCTAGCCCCATAACCCTAACCCTAACCCTAACCCTAACCCTAGCCTCAGCCTTAAGCCAGCCTCATGAAACATTGTCCCTCTCACTAAAATATTCGCCAAAAATACAAATTTCACCCGAATCCAATGGGGACTGCTGTGTCTCGTTCAGCCAGTATAGGACCACGTCTGGGAGAAATTTCGAGTCAATCGGTCCAAAGACCTGGAAGCTATTGAAAAAATCGGCCGACGTTTTCATGAAAAAGGCCATTTTTTCTTTAAAATATTCGCCAAAAATACAAATTTCACCCGAATCCAATGGGGACTGCTGTGTCTCGTTCAGCCAGTATAGGACCACGTCTGGGAGAAATTTCGAGTCAATCGGTCCAAAGACCTGGAAGCTATTGAAAAAATCGGCCGACGTTTTTCTTTAAAATATTCAACAAAAATACAAATTCCACCCGAATCCAACCAAAACCGGCGAGCCTCATTCCACCAGTGAGGAGGACATGCGTGTGCAATTTCGAGTCAATCGGTCAAAAGACGACCGTAACCCTAACCCTAGCCCCATAACCCTAACCCTAACCCTAACCCTAGCCTCAGCCTTAAGCCAGCCTCATGAAACATTGTCCCTCTCACTAAAATATTCGCCAAAAATACAAATTTCACCCGAATCCAATGGGGACTGCTGTGTCTCGTTCAGCCAGTATAGGACCACGTCTGGGAGAAATTTCGAGTCAATCGGTCCAAAGACCTGGAAGCTATTGAAAAAATCGGCCGACGTTTTCATGAAAAAGGCCATTTTTTCTTTAAAATATTCGCCAAAAATACAAATTTCACCCGAATCCAATGGGGACTGCTGTGTCTCGTTCAGCCAGTATAGGACCACGTCTGGGAGAAATTTCGAGTCAATCGGTCCAAAGACCTGGAAGCTATTGAAAAAATCGGCCGACGTTTTCATGAAAAAGGCCATTTTTCTCTTTAAAATATTCACCAAAAATACAAATTCCACCCGAATCCAACCAAAACCGGCGAGCCTCATTCCACCAGTGAGGAGGACATGCGTGTGCAATTTCGAGTCAATCGGTCAAAAGACGACCGTAACCCTAACCCTAGCCCCATAACCCTAACCCTAACCCTAACCCTAGCCTCAGCCTTAAGCCAGCCTCATGAAACATTGTCCCTCTCACTAAAATATTCGCCAAAAATACAAATTTCACCCGAATCCAATGGGGACTGCTGTGTCTCGTTCAGCCAGTATAGGACCACGTCTGGGAGAAATTTCGAGTCAATCGGTCCAAAGACCTGGAAGCTATTGAAAAAATCGGCCGACGTTTTCATGAAAAAGGCCATTTTTTCTTTAAAATATTCGCCAAAAATACAAATTTCACCCGAATCCAACCAAAACTGGCGAGCCTCATTCCACCAGTGAGGAGGACATGCGTGTGCAATTTCGAGTCAATCGGTCAAAAGACGACCGTAACCCTAACCCTAGCCCCATAACCCTAACCCTAGCCCCATAACCCTAACCCTAACCCTAACCCTAGCCTCAGCCTTAAGCCAGCCTCATGAAACATTGTCCCTCTCACTAAAATATTCGCCAAAAATACAAATTTCACCCGAATCCAATGGGGACTGCTGTGTCTCGTTCAGCCAGTATAGGACCACGTCTGGGAGAAATTTCGAGTCAATCGGTCCAAAGACCTGGAAGCTATTGAAAAAATCGGCCGACGTTTTCATGAAAAAGGCCATTTTTTCTTTAAAATATTCGCCAAAAATACAAATTTCACCCGAATCCAATGGGGACTGCTGTGTCTCGTTCAGCCAGTATAGGACCACGTCTGGGAGAAATTTCGAGTCAATCGGTCCAAAGACCTGGAAGCTATTGAAAAAATCGGCCGACGTTTTTCTTTAAAATATTCAACAAAAATACAAATTCCACCCGAATCCAACCAAAACCGGCGAGCCTCATTCCACCAGTGAGGAGGACATGCGTGTGCAATTTCGAGTCAATCGGTCAAAAGACGACCGTAACCCTAACCCTAGCCCCATAACCCTAACCCTAACCCTAACCCTAGCCTCAGCCTTAAGCCAGCCTCATGAAACATTGTCCCTCTCACTAAAATATTCGCCAAAAATACAAATTTCACCCGAATCCAATGGGGACTGCTGTGTCTCGTTCAGCCAGTATAGGACCACGTCTGGGAGAAATTTCGAGTCAATCGGTCCAAAGACCTGGAAGCTATTGAAAAAATCGGCCGACGTTTTCATGAAAAAGGCCATTTTTTCTTTAAAATATTCGCCAAAAATACAAATTTCACCCGAATCCAACCAAAACTGGCGAGCCTCATTCCACCAGTGAGGAGGACATGCGTGTGCAATTTCGAGTCAATCGGTCAAAAGACGACCGTAACCCTAACCCTAGCCCCATAACCCTAACCCTAGCCCCATAACCCTAACCCTAACCCTAACCCTAGCCTCAGCCTTAAGCCAGCCTCATGAAACATTGTCCCTCTCACTAAAATATTCGCCAAAAATACAAATTTCACCCGAATCCAATGGGGACTGCTGTGTCTCGTTCAGCCAGTATAGGACCACGTCTGGGAGAAATTTCGAGTCAATCGGTCCAAAGACCTGGAAGCTATTGAAAAAATCGGCCGACGTTTTCATGAAAAAGGCCATTTTTTCTTTAAAATATTCGCCAAAAATACAAATTTCACCCGAATCCAATGGGGACTGCTGTGTCTCGTTCAGCCAGTATAGGACCACGTCTGGGAGAAATTTCGAGTCAATCGGTCCAAAGACCTGGAAGCTATTGAAAAAATCGGCCGACGTTTTTCTTTAAAATATTCAACAAAAATACAAATTCCACCCGAATCCAACCAAAACCGGCGAGCCTCATTCCACCAGTGAGGAGGACATGCGTGTGCAATTTCGAGTCAATCGGTCAAAAGACGACCGTAACCCTAACCCTAGCCCCATAACCCTAACCCTAACCCTAACCCTAGCCTCAGCCTTAAGCCAGCCTCATGAAACATTGTCCCTCTCACTAAAATATTCGCCAAAAATACAAATTTCACCCGAATCCAATGGGGACTGCTGTGTCTCGTTCAGCCAGTATAGGACCACGTCTGGGAGAAATTTCGAGTCAATCGGTCCAAAGACCTGGAAGCTATTGAAAAAATCGGCCGACGTTTTCATGAAAAAGGCCATTTTTTCTTTAAAATATTCGCCAAAAATACAAATTTCACCCGAATCCAATGGGGACTGCTGTGTCTCGTTCAGCCAGTATAGGACCACGTCTGGGAGAAATTTCGAGTCAATCGGTCCAAAGACCTGGAAGCTATTGAAAAAATCGGCCGACGTTTTCATGAAAAAGGCCATTTTTTTCTTTAAAATATTCACCAAAAATACAAATTCCACCCGAATCCAACCAAAACCGGCGAGCCTCATTCCACCAGTGAGGAGGACATGCGTGTGCAATTTCGAGTCAATCGGTCAAAAGACGACCGTAACCCTAACCCTAGCCCCATAACCCTAACCCTAACCCTAACCCTAGCCTCAGCCTTAAGCCAGCCTCATGAAACATTGTCCCTCTCACTAAAATATTCGCCAAAAATACAAATTTCACCCGAATCCAATGGGGACTGCTGTGTCTCGTTCAGCCAGTATAGGACCACGTCTGGGAGAAATTTCGAGTCAATCGGTCCAAAGACCTGGAAGCTATTGAAAAAATCGGCCGACGTTTTCATGAAAAAGGCCATTTTTTCTTTAAAATATTCGCCAAAAATACAAATTTCACCCGAATCCAACCAAAACTGGCGAGCCTCATTCCACCAGTGAGGAGGACATGCGTGTGCAATTTCGAGTCAATCGGTCAAAAGACGACCGTAACCCTAACCCTAGCCCCATAACCCTAACCCTAGCCCCATAACCCTAACCCTAACCCTAACCCTAGCCTCAGCCTTAAGCCAGCCTCATGAAACATTGTCCCTCTCACTAAAATATTCGCCAAAAATACAAATTTCACCCGAATCCAATGGGGACTGCTGTGTCTCGTTCAGCCAGTATAGGACCACGTCTGGGAGAAATTTCGAGTCAATCGGTCCAAAGACCTGGAAGCTATTGAAAAAATCGGCCGACGTTTTCATGAAAAAGGCCATTTTTTCTTTAAAATATTCGCCAAAAATACAAATTTCACCCGAATCCAACCAAAACTGGCGAGCCTCATTCCACCAGTGAGGAGGACATGCGTGTGCAATTTCGAGTCAATCGGTCAAAAGACAACCGTAACCCTAACCCTAGCCCCATAACCCTAACCCTAGCCCCATAACCCTAACCCTAACCCTAACCCTAACCCTAGCCTCAGCCTTAAGCCAGCCTCATGAAACATTGTCCCTCTCACTAAAATATTCGCCAAAAATACAAATTTCACCCGAATCCAATGGGGACTGCTGTGTCTCGTTCAGCCAGTATAGGACCACGTCTGGGAGAAATTTCGAGTCAATCGGTCCAAAGACCTGGAAGCTATTGAAAAAATCGGCCGACGTTTTCATGAAAAAGGCCATTTTTTCTTTAAAATATTCGCCAAAAATACAAATTTCACCCGAATCCAATGGGGACTGCTGTGTCTCGTTCAGCCAGTATAGGACCACGTCTGGGAGAAATTTCGAGTCAATCGGTCCAAAGACCTGGAAGCTATTGAAAAAATCGGCCGACGTTTTTCTTTAAAATATTCAACAAAAATACAAATTCCACCCGAATCCAACCAAAACCGGCGAGCCTCATTCCACCAGTGAGGAGGACATGCGTGTGCAATTTCGAGTCAATCGGTCAAAAGACGACCGTAACCCTAACCCTAGCCCCATAACCCTAACCCTAACCCTAACCCTAGCCTCAGCCTTAAGCCAGCCTCATGAAACATTGTCCCTCTCACTAAAATATTCGCCAAAAATACAAATTTCACCCGAATCCAATGGGGACTGCTGTGTCTCGTTCAGCCAGTATAGGACCACGTCTGGGAGAAATTTCGAGTCAATCGGTCCAAAGACCTGGAAGCTATTGAAAAAATCGGCCGACGTTTTCATGAAAAAGGCCATTTTTTCTTTAAAATATTCGCCAAAAATACAAATTTCACCCGAATCCAATGGGGACTGCTGTGTCTCGTTCAGCCAGTATAGGACCACGTCTGGGAGAAATTTCGAGTCAATCGGTCCAAAGACCTGGAAGCTATTGAAAAAATCGGCCGACGTTTTCATGAAAAAGGCCATTTTTCTCTTTAAAATATTCACCAAAAATACAAATTCCACCCGAATCCAACCAAAACCGGCGAGCCTCATTCCACCAGTGAGGAGGACATGCGTGTGCAATTTCGAGTCAATCGGTCAAAAGACGACCGTAACCCTAACCCTAGCCCCATAACCCTAACCCTAACCCTAACCCTAGCCTCAGCCTTAAGCCAGCCTCATGAAACATTGTCCCTCTCACTAAAATATTCGCCAAAAATACAAATTTCACCCGAATCCAATGGGGACTGCTGTGTCTCGTTCAGCCAGTATAGGACCACGTCTGGGAGAAATTTCGAGTCAATCGGTCCAAAGACCTGGAAGCTATTGAAAAAATCGGCCGACGTTTTCATGAAAAAGGCCATTTTTTCTTTAAAATATTCGCCAAAAATACAAATTTCACCCGAATCCAACCAAAACTGGCGAGCCTCATTCCACCAGTGAGGAGGACATGCGTGTGCAATTTCGAGTCAATCGGTCAAAAGACGACCGTAACCCTAACCCTAGCCCCATAACCCTAACCCTAGCCCCATAACCCTAACCCTAACCCTAACCCTAGCCTCAGCCTTAAGCCAGCCTCATGAAACATTGTCCCTCTCACTAAAATATTCGCCAAAAATACAAATTTCACCCGAATCCAATGGGGACTGCTGTGTCTCGTTCAGCCAGTATAGGACCACGTCTGGGAGAAATTTCGAGTCAATCGGTCCAAAGACCTGGAAGCTATTGAAAAAATCGGCCGACGTTTTCATGAAAAAGGCCATTTTTTCTTTAAAATATTCGCCAAAAATACAAATTTCACCCGAATCCAATGGGGACTGCTGTGTCTCGTTCAGCCAGTATAGGACCACGTCTGGGAGAAATTTCGAGTCAATCGGTCCAAAGACCTGGAAGCTATTGAAAAAATCGGCCGACGTTTTCATGAAAAAGGCCATTTTTCTCTTTAAAATATTCACCAAAAATACAAATTCCACCCGAATCCAACCAAAACCGGCGAGCCTCATTCCACCAGTGAGGAGGACATGCGTGTGCAATTTCGAGTCAATCGGTCAAAAGACGACCGTAACCCTAACCCTAGCCCCATAACCCTAACCCTAACCCTAACCCTAGCCTCAGCCTTAAGCCAGCCTCATGAAACATTGTCCCTCTCACTAAAATATTCGCCAAAAATACAAATTTCACCCGAATCCAATGGGGACTGCTGTGTCTCGTTCAGCCAGTATAGGACCACGTCTGGGAGAAATTTCGAGTCAATCGGTCCAAAGACCTGGAAGCTATTGAAAAAATCGGCCGACGTTTTCATGAAAAAGGCCATTTTTTCTTTAAAATATTCGCCAAAAATACAAATTTCACCCGAATCCAACCAAAACTGGCGAGCCTCATTCCACCAGTGAGGAGGACATGCGTGTGCAATTTCGAGTCAATCGGTCAAAAGACGACCGTAACCCTAACCCTAGCCCCATAACCCTAACCCTAGCCCCATAACCCTAACCCTAACCCTAACCCTAGCCTCAGCCTTAAGCCAGCCTCATGAAACATTGTCCCTCTCACTAAAATATTCGCCAAAAATACAAATTTCACCCGAATCCAATGGGGACTGCTGTGTCTCGTTCAGCCAGTATAGGACCACGTCTGGGAGAAATTTCGAGTCAATCGGTCCAAAGACCTGGAAGCTATTGAAAAAATCGGCCGACGTTTTCATGAAAAAGGCCATTTTTTCTTTAAAATATTCGCCAAAAATACAAATTTCACCCGAATCCAATGGGGACTGCTGTGTCTCGTTCAGCCAGTATAGGACCACGTCTGGGAGAAATTTCGAGTCAATCGGTCCAAAGACCTGGAAGCTATTGAAAAAATCGGCCGACGTTTTCATGAAAAAGGCCATTTTTTCTTTAAAATATTCACCAAAAATACAAATTTCACCCGAATCCAATGGGGACTGCTGTGTCTCGTTCAGCCAGTATAGGACCACGTCTGGGAGAAATTTCGAGTCAATCGGTCCAAAGACCTGGAAGCTATTGAAAAAATCGGCCGACGTTTTCATGAAAAAGGCCATTTTTTCTTTAAAATATTCGCCAAAAATACAAATTTCACCCGAATCCAACCAAAACCGGCGAGCCTCATTCCACCAGTGAGGAGGACATGCGTGTGCAATTTCGAGTCAATCGGTCAAAAGACGACCGTAACCCTAACCCTAGCCCCATAACCCTAACCCTAGCCCCATAACCCTAACCCTAACCCTAACCCTAGCCTCAGCCTTAAGCCAGCCTCATGAAACATTGTCCCTCTCACTAAAATATTCGCCAAAAATACAAATTTCACCCGAATCCAATGGGGACTGCTGTGTCTCGTTCAGCCAGTATAGGACCACGTCTGGGAGAAATTTCGAGTCAATCGGTCCAAAGACCTGGAAGCTATTGAAAAAATCGGCCGACGTTTTCATGAAAAAGGCCATTTTTTCTTTAAAATATTCGCCAAAAATACAAATTTCACCCGAATCCAACCAAAACCGGCGAGCCTCATTCCACCAGTGAGGAGGACATGCGTGTGCAATTTCGAGTCAATCGGTCAAAAGACAACCGTAACCCTAACCCTAGCCCCATAACCCTAACCCTAGCCCCATAACCCTAACCCTAACCCTAACCCTAGCCTCAGCCTTAAGCCAGCCTCATGAAACATTGTCCCTCTCACTAAAATATTCGCCAAAAATACAAATTTCACCCGAATCCAATGGGGACTGCTGTGTCTCGTTCAGCCAGTATAGGACCACGTCTGGGAGAAATTTCGAGTCAATCGGTCCAAAGACCTGGAAGCTATTGAAAAAATCGGCCGACGTTTTCATGAAAAAGGCCATTTTTTCTTTAAAATATTCGCCAAAAATACAAATTTCACCCGAATCCAACCAAAACCGGCGAGCCTCATTCCACCAGTGAGGAGGACATGCGTGTGCAATTTCGAGTCAATCGGTCAAAAGACGACCGTAACCCTAACCCTAGCCCCATAACCCTAACCCTAGCCCCATAACCCTAACCCTAACCCTAACCCTAGCCTCAGCCTTAAGCCAGCCTCATGAAACATTGTCCCTCTCACTAAAATATTCGCCAAAAATACAAATTTCACCCGAATCCAATGGGGACTGCTGTGTCTCGTTCAGCCAGTATAGGACCACGTCTGGGAGAAATTTCGAGTCAATCGGTCCAAAGACCTGGAAGCTATTGAAAAAATCGGCCGACGTTTTCATGAAAAAGGCCATTTTTTCTTTAAAATATTCGCCAAAAATACAAATTTCACCCGAATCCAACCAAAACCGGCGAGCCTCATTCCACCAGTGAGGAGGACATGCGTGTGCAATTTCGAGTCAATCGGTCAAAAGACGACCGTAACCCTAACCCTAGCCCCATAACCCTAACCCTAGCCCCATAACCCTAACCCTAACCCTAACCCTAGCCTCAGCCTTAAGCCAGCCTCATGAAACATTGTCCCTCTCACTAAAATATTCGCCAAAAATACAAATTTCACCCGAATCCAATGGGGACTGCTGTGTCTCGTTCAGCCAGTATAGGACCACGTCTGGGAGAAATTTCGAGTCAATCGGTCCAAAGACCTGGAAGCTATTGAAAAAATCGGCCGACGTTTTCATGAAAAAGGCCATTTTTTCTTTAAAATATTCGCCAAAAATACAAATTTCACCCGAATCCAATGGGGACTGCTGTGTCTCGTTCAGCCAGTATAGGACCACGTCTGGGAGAAATTTCGAGTCAATCGGTCCAAAGACCTGGAAGCTATTGAAAAAATCGGCCGACGTTTTCATGAAAAAGGCCATTTTTTCTTTAAAATATTCACCAAAAATACAAATTTCACCCGAATCCAATGGGGACTGCTGTGTCTCGTTCAGCCAGTATAGGACCACGTCTGGGAGAAATTTCGAGTCAATCGGTCCAAAGACCTGGAAGCTATTGAAAAAATCGGCCGACGTTTTCATGAAAAAGGCCATTTTTTCTTTAAAATATTCGCCAAAAATACAAATTTCACCCGAATCCAACCAAAACCGGCGAGCCTCATTCCACCAGTGAGGAGGACATGCGTGTGCAATTTCGAGTCAATCGGTCAAAAGACGACCGTAACCCTAACCCTAGCCCCATAACCCTAACCCTAGCCCCATAACCCTAACCCTAACCCTAACCCTAGCCTCAGCCTTAAGCCAGCCTCATGAAACATTGTCCCTCTCACTAAAATATTCGCCAAAAATACAAATTTCACCCGAATCCAATGGGGACTGCTGTGTCTCGTTCAGCCAGTATAGGACCACGTCTGGGAGAAATTTCGAGTCAATCGGTCCAAAGACCTGGAAGCTATTGAAAAAATCGGCCGACGTTTTCATGAAAAAGGCCATTTTTTCTTTAAAATATTCGCCAAAAATACAAATTTCACCCGAATCCAACCAAAACCGGCGAGCCTCATTCCACCAGTGAGGAGGACATGCGTGTGCAATTTCGAGTCAATCGGTCAAAAGACGACCGTAACCCTAACCCTAGCCCCATAACCCTAACCCTAGCCCCATAACCCTAACCCTAACCCTAACCCTAACCCTAGCCTCAGCCTTAAGCCAGCCTCATGAAACATTGTCCCTCTCACTAAAATATTCGCCAAAAATACAAATTTCACCCGAATCCAATGGGGACTGCTGTGTCTCGTTCAGCCAGTATAGGACCACGTCTGGGAGAAATTTCGAGTCAATCGGTCCAAAGACCTGGAAGCTATTGAAAAAATCGGCCGACGTTTTCATGAAAAAGGCCATTTTTTCTTTAAAATATTCGCCAAAAATACAAATTTCACCCGAATCCAATGGGGACTGCTGTGTCTCGTTCAGCCAGTATAGGACCACGTCTGGGAGAAATTTCGAGTCAATCGGTCCAAAGACCTGGAAGCTATTGAAAAAATCGGCCGACGTTTTTCTTTAAAATATTCAACAAAAATACAAATTCCACCCGAATCCAACCAAAACCGGCGAGCCTCATTCCACCAGTGAGGAGGACATGCGTGTGCAATTTCGAGTCAATCGGTCAAAAGACGACCGTAACCCTAACCCTAGCCCCATAACCCTAACCCTAACCCTAACCCTAGCCTCAGCCTTAAGCCAGCCTCATGAAACATTGTCCCTCTCACTAAAATATTCGCCAAAAATACAAATTTCACCCGAATCCAATGGGGACTGCTGTGTCTCGTTCAGCCAGTATAGGACCACGTCTGGGAGAAATTTCGAGTCAATCGGTCCAAAGACCTGGAAGCTATTGAAAAAATCGGCCGACGTTTTCATGAAAAAGGCCATTTTTTCTTTAAAATATTCGCCAAAAATACAAATTTCACCCGAATCCAATGGGGACTGCTGTGTCTCGTTCAGCCAGTATAGGACCACGTCTGGGAGAAATTTCGAGTCAATCGGTCCAAAGACCTGGAAGCTATTGAAAAAATCGGCCGACGTTTTCATGAAAAAGGCCATTTTTTCTTTAAAATATTCACCAAAAATACAAATTTCACCCGAATCCAATGGGGACTGCTGTGTCTCGTTCAGCCAGTATAGGACCACGTCTGGGAGAAATTTCGAGTCAATCGGTCCAAAGACCTGGAAGCTATTGAAAAAATCGGCCGACGTTTTCATGAAAAAGGCCATTTTTTCTTTAAAATATTCGCCAAAAATACAAATTTCACCCAAATCCAACCAAAACCGGCGAGCCTCATTCCACCAGTGAGGAGGACATGCGTGTGCAATTTCGAGTCAATCGGTCAAAAGACGACCGTAACCCTAACCCTAGCCCCATAACCCTAACCCTAGCCCCATAACCCTAACCCTAACCCTAACCCTAGCCTCAGCCTTAAGCCAGCCTCATGAAACATTGTCCCTCTCACTAAAATATTCGCCAAAAATACAAATTTCACCCGAATCCAATGGGGACTGCTGTGTCTCGTTCAGCCAGTATAGGACCACGTCTGGGAGAAATTTCGAGTCAATCGGTCCAAAGACCTGGAAGCTATTGAAAAAATCGGCCGACGTTTTCATGAAAAAGGCCATTTTTTCTTTAAAATATTCGCCAAAAATACAAATTTCACCCGAATCCAACCAAAACCGGCGAGCCTCATTCCACCAGTGAGGAGGACATGCGTGTGCAATTTCGAGTCAATCGGTCAAAAGACAACCGTAACCCTAACCCTAGCCCCATAACCCTAACCCTAGCCCCATAACCCTAACCCTAACCCTAACCCTAGCCTCAGCCTTAAGCCAGCCTCATGAAACATTGTCCCTCTCACTAAAATATTCGCCAAAAATACAAATTTCACCCGAATCCAATGGGGACTGCTGTGTCTCGTTCAGCCAGTATAGGACCACGTCTGGGAGAAATTTCGAGTCAATCGGTCCAAAGACCTGGAAGCTATTGAAAAAATCGGCCGACGTTTTCATGAAAAAGGCCATTTTTTCTTTAAAATATTCGCCAAAAATACAAATTCCACCCGAATCCAACCAAAACCGGCGAGCCTCATTCCACCAGTGAGGAGGACATGCGTGTGCAATTTCGAGTCAATCGGTCAAAAGACGACCGTAACCCTAACCCTAGCCCCATAACCCTAACCCTAGCCCCATAACCCTAACCCTAGCCTCAGCCTTAAGCCAGCCTCATGAAACATTGTCCCTCTCACTAAAATATTCGCCAAAAATACAAATTTCACCCGAATCCAATGGGGACTGCTGTGTCTCGTTCAGCCAGTATAGGACCACGTCTGGGAGAAATTTCGAGTCAATCGGTCTAAAGACCTGGAAGCTATTGAAAAAATCGGCCGACGTTTTCATGAAAAAGGCCATTTTTTTCTTTAAAATATTCACCAAAAATACAAATTCCACCGGAATCCAACCAAAACCGGCGAACCTCATTCCACCAGTGAGGAGGACATGCGTGTGCAATTTCGAGTCAATCGGTCAAAAGACGACCGTAACCCTAACCCTAGCCCCAAAACCCTAACCCTAGCCCCATAACCCTAACCCTAACCCTAACCCTAGCCTCAGCCTTAAGCCAGCCTCATGAAACATTGTCCCTCTCACTAAAATATTCGCCAAAAATACAAATTTCACCCGAATCCAATGGGGACTGCTGTGTCTCGTTCAGCCAGTATAGGACCACGTCTGGGAGAAATTTCGAGTCAATCGGTCCAAAGACCTGGAAGCTATTGAAAAAATCGGCCGACGTTTTCATGAAAAAGGCCATTTTTTCTTTAAAATATTCGCCAAAAATACAAATTTCACCCGAATCCAACCAAAACCGGCGAGCCTCATTCCACCAGTGAGGAGGACATGCGTGTGCAATTTCGAGTCAATCGGTCAAAAGACGACCGTAACCCTAACCCTAGCCCCAAAACCCTAACCCTAGCCCCATAACCCTAACCCTAACCCTAACCCTAGCCTCAGCCTTAAGCCAGCCTCATGAAACATTGTCCCTCTCACTAAAATATTCGCCAAAAATACAAATTTCACCCGAATCCAATGGGGACTGCTGTGTCTCGTTCAGCCAGTATAGGACCACGTCTGGGAGAAATTTCGAGTCAATCGGTCCAAAGACCTGGAAGCTATTGAAAAAATCGGCCGACGTTTTCATGAAAAAGGCCATTTTTTCTTTAAAATATTCGCCAAAAATACAAATTTCACCCGAATCCAACCAAAACCGGCGAGCCTCATTCCACCAGTGAGGAGGACATGCGTGTGCAATTTCGAGTCAATCGGTCAAAAGACGACCGTAACCCTAACCCTAGCCCCAAAACCCTAACCCTAGCCCCATAACCCTAACCCTAACCCTAACCCTAGCCTCAGCCTTAAGCCAGCCTCATGAAACATTGTCCCTCTCACTAAAATATTCGCCAAAAATACAAATTTCACCCGAATCCAATGGGGACTGCTGTGTCTCGTTCAGCCAGTATAGGACCACGTCTGGGAGAAATTTCGAGTCAATCGGTCCAAAGACCTGGAAGCTATTGAAAAAATCGGCCGACGTTTTCATGAAAAAGGCCATTTTTTCTTTAAAATATTCGCCAAAAATACAAATTTCACCCGAATCCAACCAAAACCGGCGAGCCTCATTCCACCAGTGAGGAGGACATGCGTGTGCAATTTCGAGTCAATCGGTCAAAAGACGACCGTAACCCTAACCCTAGCCCCATAACCCTAACCCTAGCCCCATAACCCTAACCCTAACCCTAACCCTAGCCTCAGCCTTAAGCCAGCCTCATGAAACATTGTCCCTCTCACTAAAATATTCGCCAAAAATACAAATTTCACCCGAATCCAATGGGGACTGCTGTGTCTCGTTCAGCCAGTATAGGACCACGTCTGGGAGAAATTTCGAGTCAATCGGTCCAAAGACCTGGAAGCTATTGAAAAAATCGGCCGACGTTTACATGAAAAAGGCCATTTTTTCTTTAAAATATTCGCCAAAAATACAAATTTCACCCGAATCCAACCAAAACTGGCGAGCCTCATTCCACCAGTGAGGAGGACATGCGTGTGCAATTTCGAGTCAATCGGTCAAAAGACGACCGTAACCCTAACCCTAGCCCCATAACCCTAACCCTAGCCCCATAACCCTAACCCTAACCCTAACCCTAGCCTCAGCCTTAAGCCAGCCTCACGAAACATTGTCCCTCTCACTAAAATATTCGCCAAAAATACAAATTTCACCCGAATCCAATGGGGACTGCTGTGTCTCGTTCAGCCAGTATAGGACCACGTCTGGGAGAAATTTCGAGTCAATCGGTCCAAAGACCTGGAAGCTATTGAAAAAATCGGCCGACGTTTTCATGAAAAAGGCCATTTTTTCTTTAAAATATTCGCCAAAAATACAAATTTCACCCGAATCCAACCAAAACTGGCGAGCCTCATTCCACCAGTGAGGAGGACATGCGTGTGCAATTTCGAGTCAATCGGTCAAAAGACAACCGTAACCCTAACCCTAGCCCCATAACCCTAACCCTAGCCCCATAACCCTAACCCTAACCCTAACCCTAGCCTCAGCCTTAAGCCAGCCTCATGAAACATTGTCCCTCTCACTAAAATATTCGCCAAAAATACAAATTTCACCCGAATCCAATGGGGACTGCTGTGTCTCGTTCAGCCAGTATAGGACCACGTCTGGGAGAAATTTCGAGTCAATCGGTCCAAAGACCTGGAAGCTATTGAAAAAATCGGCCGACGTTTTCATGAAAAAGGCCATTTTTTCTTTAAAATATTCGCCAAAAATACAAATTTCACCCGAATCCAACCAAAACCGGCGAGCCTCATTCCACCAGTGAGGAGGACATGCGTGTGCAATTTCGAGTCAATCGGTCAAAAGACAACCGTAACCCTAACCCTAGCCCCATAACCCTAACCCTAGCCCCATAACCCTAACCCTAACCCTAACCCTAGCCTCAGCCTTAAGCCAGCCTCATGAAACATTGTCCCTCTCACTAAAATATTCGCCAAAAATACAAATTTCACCCGAATCCAATGGGGACTGCTGTGTCTCGTTCAGCCAGTATAGGACCACGTCTGGGAGAAATTTCGAGTCAATCGGTCCAAAGACCTGGAAGCTATTGAAAAAATCGGCCGACGTTTTCATGAAAAAGGCCATTTTTTCTTTAAAATATTCGCCAAAAATACAAATTTCACCCGAATCCAACCAAAACCGGCGAGCCTCATTCCACCAGTGAGGAGGACATGCGTGTGCAATTTCGAGTCAATCGGTCAAAAGACGACCGTAACCCTAACCCTAGCCCCAAAACCCTAACCCTAGCCCCATAACCCTAACCCTAACCCTAACCCTAGCCTCAGCCTTAAGCCAGCCTCATGAAACATTGTCCCTCTCACTAAAATATTCGCCAAAAATACAAATTTCACCCGAATCCAATGGGGACTGCTGTGTCTCGTTCAGCCAGTATAGGACCACGTCTGGGAGAAATTTCGAGTCAATCGGTCCAAAGACCTGGAAGCTATTGAAAAAATCGGCCGACGTTTTCATGAAAAAGGCCATTTTTTTCTTTAAAATATTCACCAAAAATACAAATTCCACCCGAATCCAACCAAAACCGGCGAGCCTCATTCCACCAGTGAGGAGGACATGCGTGTGCAATTTCGAGTCAATCGGTCAAAAGACGACCGTAACCCTAACCCTAGCCCCATAACCCTAACCCTAGCCCCATAACCCTAACCCTAACCCTAGCCTCAGCCTTAAGCCAGCCTCATGAAACATTGTCCCTCTCACTAAAATATTCGCCAAAAATACAAATTTCACCCGAATCCAATGGGGACTGCTGTGTCTCGTTCAGCCAGTATAGGACCACGTCTGGGAGAAATTTCGAGTCAATCGGTCCAAAGACCTGGAAGCTATTGAAAAAATCGGCCGACGTTTTCATGAAAAAGGCCATTTTTTCTTTAAAATATTCGCCAAAAATACAAATTTCACCCGAATCCAACCAAAACTGGCGAGCCTCATTCCACCAGTGAGGAGGACATGCGTGTGCAATTTCGAGTCAATCGGTCAAAAGACAACCGTAACCCTAACCCTAGCCCCATAACCCTAACCCTAACCCTAACCCTAGCCTCAGCCTTAAGCCAGCCTCATGAAACATTGTCCCTCTCACTAAAATATTCGCCAAAAATACAAATTTCACCCGAATCCAATGGGGACTGCTGTGTCTCGTTCAGCCAGTATAGGACCACGTCTGGGAGAAATTTCGAGTCAATCGGTCCAAAGACCTGGAAGCTATTGAAAAAATCGGCCGACGTTTTCATGAAAAAGGCCATTTTTTCTTTAAAATATTCGCCAAAAATACAAATTTCACCCGAATCCAACCAAAACTGGCGAGCCTCATTCCACCAGTGAGGAGGACATGCGTGTGCAATTTCGAGTCAATCGGTCAAAAGACAACCGTAACCCTAACCCTAGCCCCATAACCCTAACCCTAACCCTAACCCTAGCCTCAGCCTTAAGCCAGCCTCATGAAACATTGTCCCTCTCACTAAAATATTCGCCAAAAATACAAATTTCACCCGAATCCAATGGGGACTGCTGTGTCTCGTTCAGCCAGTATAGGACCACGTCTGGGAGAAATTTCGAGTCAATCGGTCCAAAGACCTGGAAGCTATTGAAAAAATCGGCCGACGTTTTCATGAAAAAGGCCATTTTTTCTTTAAAATATTCGCCAAAAATACAAATTTCACCCGAATCCAATGGGGACTGCTGTGTCTCGTTCAGCCAGTCTAGGACCACGTCTGTGAGAAATTTCGAGTCAATCGGTCCAAAGACCTGGAAGCTATTGAAAAAATCGGCCGACGTTTTCATGAAAAAGGCCATTTTTTCTTTAAAATATTCGCCAAAAATACAAATTTCACCCGAATCCAATGGGGACTGCTGTGTCTCGTTCAGCCAGTATAGGACCACGTCTGGGAGAAATTTCGAGTCAATCGGTCCAAAGACCTGGAAGCTATTGAAAAAATCGGCCGACGTTTTCATGAAAAAGGCCATTTTTTTCTTTAAAATATTCACCAAAAATACAAATTCCACCCGAATCCAACCAAAACCGGCGAGCCTCATTCCACCAGTGAGGAGGACATGCGTGTGCAATTTCGAGTCAATCGGTCAAAAGACGACCGTAACCCTAACCCTAGCCCCATAACCCTAACCCTAGCCCCATAACCCTAACCCTAACCCTAACCCTAGCCTCAGCCTTAAGCCAGCCTCATGAAACATTGTCCCTCTCACTAAAATATTCGCCAAAAATACAAATTTCACCCGAATCCAATGGGGACTGCTGTGTCTCGTTCAGCCAGTATAGGACCACGTCTGGGAGAAATTTCGAGTCAATCGGTCCAAAGACCTGGAAGCTATTGAAAAAATCGGCCGACGTTTTCATGAAAAAGGCCATTTTTTCTTTAAAATATTCACCAAAAATACAAATTTCACCCGAATCCAACCAAAACTGGCGAGCCTCATTCCACCAGTGAGGAGGACATGCGTGTGCAATTTCGAGTCAATCGGTCAAAAGACAACCGTAACCCTAACCCTAGCCCCATAACCCTAACCCTAACCCTAACCCTAGCCTCAGCCTTAAGCCAGCCTCATGAAACATTGTCCCTCTCACTAAAATATTCGCCAAAAATACAAATTTCACCCGAATCCAATGGGGACTGCTGTGTCTCGTTCAGCCAGTATAGGACCACGTCTGGGAGAAATTTCGAGTCAATCGGTCCAAAGACCTGGAAGCTATTGAAAAAATCGGCCGACGTTTTCATGAAAAAGGCCATTTTTTCTTTAAAATATTCGCCAAAAATACAAATTTCACCCGAATCCAATGGGGACTGCTGTGTCTCGTTCAGCCAGTCTAGGACCACGTCTGTGAGAAATTTCGAGTCAATCGGTCCAAAGACCTGGAAGCTATTGAAAAAATCGGCCGACGTTTTCATGAAAAAGGCCATTTTTTCTTTAAAATATTCGCCAAAAATACAAATTTCACCCGAATCCAATGGGGACTGCTGTGTCTCGTTCAGCCAGTATAGGACCACGTCTGGGAGAAATTTCGAGTCAATCGGTCCAAAGACCTGGAAGCTATTGAAAAAATCGGCCGACGTTTTCATGAAAAAGGCCATTTTTTTCTTTAAAATATTCACCAAAAATACAAATTCCACCCGAATCCAACCAAAACCGGCGAGCCTCATTCCACCAGTGAGGAGGACATGCGTGTGCAATTTCGAGTCAATCGGTCAAAAGACGACCGTAACCCTAACCCTAGCCCCATAACCCTAACCCTAGCCCCATAACCCTAACCCTAACCCTAACCCTAGCCTCAGCCTTAAGCCAGCCTCATGAAACATTGTCCCTCTCACTAAAATATTCGCCAAAAATACAAATTTCACCCGAATCCAATGGGGACTGCTGTGTCTCGTTCAGCCAGTATAGGACCACGTCTGGGAGAAATTTCGAGTCAATCGGTCCAAAGACCTGGAAGCTATTGAAAAAATCGGCCGACGTTTTCATGAAAAAGGCCATTTTTTCTTTAAAATATTCGCCAAAAATACAAATTTCACCCGAATCCAATGGGGACTGCTGTGTCTCGTTCAGCCAGTATAGGACCACGTCTGGGAGAAATTTCGAGTCAATCGGTCCAAAGACCTGGAAGCTATTGAAAAAATCGGCCGACGTTTTCATGAAAAAGGCCATTTTTTTCTTTAAAATATTCACCAAAAATACAAATTCCACCCGAATCCAACCAAAACCGGCGAGCCTCATTCCACCAGTGAGGAGGACATGCGTGTGCAATTTCGAGTCAATCGGTCAAAAGACGACCGTAACCCTAACCCTAGCCCCATAACCCTAACCCTAGCCCCATAACCCTAACCCTAACCCTAACCCTAGCCTCAGCCTTAAGCCAGCCTCATGAAACATTGTCCCTCTCACTAAAATATTCGCCAAAAATACAAATTTCACCCGAATCCAATGGGGACTGCTGTGTCTCGTTCAGCCAGTATAGGACCACGTCTGGGAGAAATTTCGAGTCAATCGGTCCAAAGACCTGGAAGCTATTGAAAAAATCGGCCGACGTTTTCATGAAAAAGGCCATTTTTTCATTAAAATATTCGCCAAAAATACAAATTTCACCCGAATCCAATGGGGACTGCTGTGTCTCGTTCAGCCAGTATAGGACCACGTCTGGGAGAAATTTCGAGTCAATCGGTCCAAAGACCTGGAAGCTATTGAAAAAATCGGCCGACGTTTTCATGAAAAAGGCCATTTTTTCTTTAAAATATTCGCCAAAAATACAAATTTCACCCGAATCCAATGGGGACTGCTGTGTCTCGTTCAGCCAGTATAGGACCACGTCTGGGAGAAATTTCGAGTCAATCGGTCCAAAGACCTGGAAGCTATTGAAAAAATCGGCCGACGTTTTCATGAAAAAGGCCATTTTTTTCTTTAAAATATTCACCAAAAATACAAATTCCACCGGAATCCAACCAAAACCGGCGAACCTCATTCCACCAGTGAGGAGGACATGCGTGTGCAATTTCGAGTCAATCGGTCAAAAGACGACCGTAACCCTAACCCTAGCCCCATAACCCTAACCCTAGCCCCATAACCCTAACCCTAGCCTCAGCCTTAAGCCAGCCTCATGAAACATTGTCCCTCTCACTAAAATATTCGCCAAAAATACAAATTTCACCCGAATCCAATGGGGACTGCTGTGTCTCGTTCAGCCAGTATAGGACCACGTCTGGGAGAAATTTCGAGTCAATCGGTCCAAAGACCTGGAAGCTATTGAAAAAATCGGCCGACGTTTTCATGAAAAAGGCCATTTTTTCTTTAAAATATTCGCCAAAAATACAAATTTCACCCGAATCCAATGGGGACTGCTGTGTCTCGTTCAGCCAGTATAGGACCACGTCTGGGAGAAATTTCGAGTCAATCGGTCCAAAGACCTGGAAGCTATTGAAAAAATCGGCCGACGTTTTCATGAAAAAGGCCATTTTTTTCTTTAAAATATTCACCAAAAATACAAATTCCACCCGAATCCAACCAAAACCGGCGAGCCTCATTCCACCAGTGAGGAGGACATGCGTGTGCAATTTCGAGTCAATCGGTCAAAAGACGACCGTAACCCTAACCCTAGCCCCATAACCCTAACCCTAGCCCCATAACCCTAACCCTAACCCTAACCCTAGCCTCAGCCTTAAGCCAGCCTCATGAAACATTGTCCCTCTCACTAAAATATTCGCCAAAAATACAAATTTCACCCGAATCCAATGGGGACTGCTGTGTCTCGTTCAGCCAGTATAGGACCACGTCTGGGAGAAATTTCGAGTCAATCGGTCCAAAGACCTGGAAGCTATTGAAAAAATCGGCCGACGTTTTCATGAAAAAGGCCATTTTTTCTTTAAAATATTCGCCAAAAATACAAATTTCACCCGAATCCAATGGGGACTGCTGTGTCTCGTTCAGCCAGTATAGGACCACGTCTGGGAGAAATTTCGAGTCAATCGGTCCAAAGACCTGGAAGCTATTGAAAAAATCGGCCGACGTTTTCATGAAAAAGGCCATTTTTTCTTTAAAATATTCGCCAAAAATACAAATTTCACCCGAATCCAATGGGGACTGCTGTGTCTCGTTCAGCCAGTATAGGACCACGTCTGGGAGAAATTTCGAGTCAATCGGTCCAAAGACCTGGAAGCTATTGAAAAAATCGGCCGACGTTTTCATGAAAAAGGCCATTTTTTTCTTTAAAATATTCACCAAAAATACAAATTCCACCGGAATCCAACCAAAACCGGCGAGCCTCATTCCACCAGTGAGGAGGACATTCGTGTGCAATTTCGAGTCAATCGGTCAAAAGACGACCGTAACCCTAACCCTAGCCCCATAACCCTAACCCTAGCCCCATAACCCTAACCCTAACCCTAACCCTAGCCTCAGCCTTAAGCCAGCCTCATGAAACATTGTCCCTCTCACTAAAATATTCGCCAAAAATACAAATTTCACCCGAATCCAATGGGGACTGCTGTGTCTCGTTCAGCCAGTATAGGACCACGTCTGGGAGAAATTTCGAGTCAATCGGTCCAAAGACCTGGAAGCTATTGAAAAAATCGGCCGACGTTTTCATGAAAAAGGCCATTTTTTCTTTAAAATATTCGCCAAAAATACAAATTTCACCCGAATCCAATGGGGACTGCTGTGTCTCGTTCAGCCAGTATAGGACCACGTCTGGGAGAAATTTCGAGTCAATCGGTCCAAAGACCTGGAAGCTATTGAAAAAATCGGCCGACGTTTTCATGAAAAAGGCCATTTTTTCTTTAAAATATTCGCCAAAAATACAAATTTCACCCGAATCCAATGGGGACTGCTGTGTCTCGTTCAGCCAGTATAGGACCACGTCTGGGAGAAATTTCGAGTCAATCGGTCCAAAGACCTGGAAGCTATTGAAAAAATCGGCCGACGTTTTCATGAAAAAGGCCATTTTTTTCTTTAAAATATTCACCAAAAATACAAATTCCACCCGAATCCAACCAAAACCGGCGAGCCTCATTCCACCAGTGAGGAGGACATGCGTGTGCAATTTCGAGTCAATCGGTCAAAAGACGACCGTAACCCTAACCCTAGCCCCATAACCCTAACCCTAGCCCCATAACCCTAACCCTAACCCTAACCCTAGCCTCAGCCTTAAGCCAGCCTCACGAAACATTGTCCCTCTCACCAAAATATTCGCCAAAAATACAAATTTCACCCGAATCCAATGGGGACTGCTGTGTCTCGTTCAGCCAGTATAGGACCACGTCTGGGAGAAATTTCGAGTCAATCGGTCCAAAGACCTGGAAGCTATTGAAAAAATCGGCCGAAGTTTTCATGAAAAAGGCCATTTTTTCTTTAAAATATTCGCCAAAAATACAAATTTCACCCGAATCCAATGGGGACTGCTGTGTCTCGTTCAGCCAGTATAGGACCACGTCTGGGAGAAATTTCGAGTCAATCGGTCCAAAGACCTGGAAGCTATTGAAAAAATCGGCCGACGTTTTCATGAAAAAGGCCATTTTTTCTTTAAAATATTCGCCAAAAATACAAATTTCACCCGAATCCAATGGGGACTGCTGTGTCTCGTTCAGCCAGTATAGGACCACGTCTGGGAGAAATTTCGAGTCAATCGGTCCAAAGACCTGGAAGCTATTGAAAAAATCGGCCGACGTTTTCATGAAAAAGGCCATTTTTTTCTTTAAAATATTCACCAAAAATACAAATTCCACCCGAATCCAACCAAAACCGGCGAGCCTCATTCCACCAGTGAGGAGGACATGCGTGTGCAATTTCGAGTCAATCGGTCAAAAGACGACCGTAACCCTAACCCTAGCCCCATAACCCTAACCCTAACCCTGACCCTAGCCTCAGCCTTAAGCCAGCCTCATGAAACATTGTCCCTCTCACTAAAATATTCGCCAAAAATACAAATTTCACCCGAATCCAATGGGGACTGCTGTGTCTCGTTCAGCCAGTATAGGACCACGTCTGGGAGAAATTTCGAGTCAATCGGTCCAAAGACCTGGAAGCTATTGAAAAAATCGGCCGACGTTTTCATGAAAAAGGCCATTTTTTCTTTAAAATATTCGCCAAAAATACAAATTTCACCCGAATCCAATGGGGACTGCTGTGTCTCGTTCAGCCAGTATAGGACCACGTCTGGGAGAAATTTCGAGTCAATCGGTCCAAAGACCTGGAAGCTATTGAAAAAATCGGCCGACGTTTTCATGAAAAAGGCCATTTTTTTCTTTAAAATATTCACCAAAAATACAAATTCCACCCGAATCCAACCAAAACCGGCGAGCCTCATTCCACCAGTGAGGAGGACATGCGTGTGCAATTTCGAGTCAATCGGTCAAAAGACGACCGTAACCCTAACCCTAGCCCCATAACCCTAACCCTAGCCCCATAACCCTAACCCTAGCCCCATAACCCTAACCCTAACCCTAACCCTAGCCTCAGCCTTAAGCCAGCCTCACGAAACATTGTCCCTCTCACTAAAATATTCGCCAAAAATACAAATTTCACCCGAATCCAATGGGGACTGCTGTGTCTCGTTCAGCCAGTATAGGACCACGTCTGGGAGAAATTTCGAGTCAATCGGTCCAAAGACCTGGAAGCTATTGAAAAAATCGGCCGAAGTTTTCATGAAAAAGGCAATTTTTTCTTTAAAATATTCGCCAAAAATACAAATTTCACCCGAATCCAATGGGGACTGCTGTGTCTCGTTCAGCCAGTATAGGACCACGTCTGGGAGAAATTTCGAGTCAATCGGTCCAAAGACCTGGAAGCTATTGAAAAAATCGGCCGACGTTTTCATGAAAAAGGCCATTTTTTCTTTAAAATATTCGCCAAAAATACAAATTTCACCCGAATCCAATGGGGACTGCTGTGTCTCGTTCAGCCAGTATAGGACCACGTCTGGGAGAAATTTCGAGTCAATCGGTCCAAAGACCTGGAAGCTATTGAAAAAATCGGCCGAAGTTTTCATGAAAAAGGCAATTTTTTCTTTAAAATATTCGCCAAAAATACAAATTTCACCCGAATCCAATGGGGACTGCTGTGTCTCGTTCAGCCAGTATAGGACCACGTCTGGGAGAAATTTCGAGTCAATCGGTCCAAAGACCTGGAAGCTATTGAAAAAATCGGCCGACGTTTTCATGAAAAAGGCCATTTTTTCTTTAAAATATTCGCCAAAAATACAAATTTCACCCGAATCCAATGGGGACTGCTGTGTCTCGTTCAGCCAGTATAGGACCACGTCTGGGAGAAATTTCGAGTCAATCGGTCCAAAGACCTGGAAGCTATTGAAAAAATCGGCCGACGTTTTCATGAAAAAGGCCATTTTTTTCTTTAAAATATTCACCAAAAATACAAATTCCACCGGAATCCAACCAAAACCGGCGAGCCTCATTCCACCAGTGAGGAGGACATTCGTGTGCAATTTCGAGTCAATCGGTCAAAAGACGACCGTAACCCTAACCCTAGCCCCATAACCCTAACCCTAGCCCCATAACCCTAACCCTAACCCTAACCCTAGCCTCAGCCTTAAGCCAGCCTCACGAAACATTGTCCCTCTCACCAAAATATTCGCCAAAAATACAAATTTCACCCGAATCCAATGGGGACTGCTGTGTCTCGTTCAGCCAGTATAGGACCACGTCTGGGAGAAATTTCGAGTCAATCGGTCCAAAGACCTGGAAGCTATTGAAAAAATCGGCCGAAGTTTTCATGAAAAAGGCCATTTTTTCTTTAAAATATTCGCCAAAAATACAAATTTCACCCGAATCCAATGGGGACTGCTGTGTCTCGTTCAGCCAGTATAGGACCACGTCTGGGAGAAATTTCGAGTCAATCGGTCCAAAGACCTGGAAGCTATTGAAAAAATCGGCCGACGTTTTCATGAAAAAGGCCATTTTTTCTTTAAAATATTCGCCAAAAATACAAATTTCACCCGAATCCAATGGGGACTGCTGTGTCTCGTTCAGCCAGTATAGGACCACGTCTGGGAGAAATTTCGAGTCAATCGGTCCAAAGACCTGGAAGCTATTGAAAAAATCGGCCGACGTTTTCATGAAAAAGGCCATTTTTTTCTTTAAAATATTCACCAAAAATACAAATTCCACCCGAATCCAACCAAAACCGGCGAGCCTCATTCCACCAGTGAGGAGGACATGCGTGTGCAATTTCGAGTCAATCGGTCAAAAGACGACCGTAACCCTAACCCTAGCCCCATAACCCTAACCCTAACCCTGACCCTAGCCTCAGCCTTAAGCCAGCCTCATGAAACATTGTCCCTCTCACTAAAATATTCGCCAAAAATACAAATTTCACCCGAATCCAATGGGGACTGCTGTGTCTCGTTCAGCCAGTATAGGACCACGTCTGGGAGAAATTTCGAGTCAATCGGTCCAAAGACCTGGAAGCTATTGAAAAAATCGGCCGACGTTTTCATGAAAAAGGCCATTTTTTCTTTAAAATATTCGCCAAAAATACAAATTTCACCCGAATCCAATGGGGACTGCTGTGTCTCGTTCAGCCAGTATAGGACCACGTCTGGGAGAAATTTCGAGTCAATCGGTCCAAAGACCTGGAAGCTATTGAAAAAATCGGCCGACGTTTTCATGAAAAAGGCCATTTTTTTCTTTAAAATATTCACCAAAAATACAAATTCCACCCGAATCCAACCAAAACCGGCGAGCCTCATTCCACCAGTGAGGAGGACATGCGTGTGCAATTTCGAGTCAATCGGTCAAAAGACGACCGTAACCCTAACCCTAGCCCCATAACCCTAACCCTAGCCCCATAACCCTAACCCTAGCCCCATAACCCTAACCCTAACCCTAACCCTAGCCTCAGCCTTAAGCCAGCCTCACGAAACATTGTCCCTCTCACTAAAATATTCGCCAAAAATACAAATTTCACCCGAATCCAATGGGGACTGCTGTGTCTCGTTCAGCCAGTATAGGACCACGTCTGGGAGAAATTTCGAGTCAATCGGTCCAAAGACCTGGAAGCTATTGAAAAAATCGGCCGAAGTTTTCATGAAAAAGGCAATTTTTTCTTTAAAATATTCGCCAAAAATACAAATTTCACCCGAATCCAATGGGGACTGCTGTGTCTCGTTCAGCCAGTATAGGACCACGTCTGGGAGAAATTTCGAGTCAATCGGTCCAAAGACCTGGAAGCTATTGAAAAAATCGGCCGACGTTTTCATGAAAAAGGCCATTTTTTCTTTAAAATATTCGCCAAAAATACAAATTTCACCCGAATCCAATGGGGACTGCTGTGTCTCGTTCAGCCAGTATAGGACCACGTCTGGGAGAAATTTCGAGTCAATCGGTCCAAAGACCTGGAAGCTATTGAAAAAATCGGCCGAAGTTTTCATGAAAAAGGCAATTTTTTCTTTAAAATATTCGCCAAAAATACAAATTTCACCCGAATCCAATGGGGACTGCTGTGTCTCGTTCAGCCAGTATAGGACCACGTCTGGGAGAAATTTCGAGTCAATCGGTCCAAAGACCTGGAAGCTATTGAAAAAATCGGCCGACGTTTTCATGAAAAAGGCCATTTTTTCTTTAAAATATTCGCCAAAAATACAAATTTCACCCGAATCCAATGGGGACTGCTGTGTCTCGTTCAGCCAGTATAGGACCACGTCTGGGAGAAATTTCGAGTCAATCGGTCCAAAGACCTGGAAGCTATTGAAAAAATCGGCCGACGTTTTCATGAAAAAGGCCATTTTTTTCTTTAAAATATTCACCAAAAATACAAATTCCACCGGAATCCAACCAAAACCGGCGAGCCTCATTCCACCAGTGAGGAGGACATTCGTGTGCAATTTCGAGTCAATCGGTCAAAAGACGACCGTAACCCTAACCCTAGCCCCATAACCCTAACCCTAGCCCCATAACCCTAACCCTAACCCTAACCCTAGCCTCAGCCTTAAGCCAGCCTCATGAAACATTGTCCCTCTCACTAAAATATTCGCCAAAAATACAAATTTCACCCGAATCCAATGGGGACTGCTGTGTCTCGTTCAGCCAGTATAGGACCACGTCTGGGAGAAATTTCGAGTCAATCGGTCCAAAGACCTGGAAGCTATTGAAAAAATCGGCCGACGTTTTCATGAAAAAGGCCATTTTTTCTTTAAAATATTCGCCAAAAATACAAATTTCACCCAAATCCAATTGGGACTGCTGTGTCTCGTTCAGCCAGTATAGGACCACGTCTGGGAGAAATTTCGAGTCAATCGGTCCAAAGACCTGGAAGCTATTGAAAAAATCGGCCGACGTTTTCATGAAAAAGGCCATTTTTTTCTTTAAAATATTCACCAAAAATACAAATTCCACCCGAATCCAACCAAAACCGGCGAGCCTCATTCCACCAGTGAGGAGGACATGCGTGTGCAATTTCGAGTCAATCGGTCAAAAGACGACCGTAACCCTAACCCTAGCCCCATAACCCTAACCCTAGCCCCATAACCCTAACCCTAGCCCCATAACCCTAACCCTAACCCTAACCCTAGCCTCAGCCTTAAGCCAGCCTCACGAAACATTGTCCCTCTCACTAAAATATTCGCCAAAAATACAAATTTCACCCGAATCCAATGGGGACTGCTGTGTCTCGTTCAGCCAGTATAGGACCACGTCTGGGAGAAATTTCGAGTCAATCGGTCCAAAGACCTGGAAGCTATTGAAAAAATCGGCCGAAGTTTTCATGAAAAAGGCAATTTTTTCTTTAAAATATTCGCCAAAAATACAAATTTCACCCGAATCCAATGGGGACTGCTGTGTCTCGTTCAGCCAGTATAGGACCACGTCTGGGAGAAATTTCGAGTCAATCGGTCCAAAGACCTGGAAGCTATTGAAAAAATCGGCCGACGTTTTCATGAAAAAGGCCATTTTTTCTTTAAAATATTCGCCAAAAATACAAATTTCACCCGAATCCAATGGGGACTGCTGTGTCTCGTTCAGCCAGTATAGGACCACGTCTGGGAGAAATTTCGAGTCAATCGGTCCAAAGACCTGGAAGCTATTGAAAAAATCGGCCGACGTTTTCATGAAAAAGGCCATTTTTTTCTTTAAAATATTCACCAAAAATACAAATTCCACCGGAATCCAACCAAAACCGGCGAGCCTCATTCCACCAGTGAGGAGGACATTCGTGTGCAATTTCGAGTCAATCGGTCAAAAGACGACCGTAACCCTAACCCTAGCCCCATAACCCTAACCCTAGCCCCATAACCCTAACCCTAACCCTAACCCTAGCCTCAGCCTTAAGCCAGCCTCATGAAACATTGTCCCTCTCACTAAAATATTCGCCAAAAATACAAATTTCACCCGAATCCAATGGGGACTGCTGTGTCTCGTTCAGCCAGTATAGGACCACGTCTGGGAGAAATTTCGAGTCAATCGGTCCAAAGACCTGGAAGCTATTGAAAAAATCGGCCGACGTTTTCATGAAAAAGGCCATTTTTTCTTTAAAATATTCACCAAAAATACAAATTTCACCCAAATCCAATTGGGACTGCTGTGTCTCGTTCAGCCAGTATAGGACCACGTCTGGGAGAAATTTCGAGTCAATCGGTCCAAAGACCTGGAAGCTATTGAAAAAATCGGCCGACGTTTTCATGAAAAAGGCCATTTTTTTCTTTAAAATATTCACCAAAAATACAAATTCCACCCGAATCCAACCAAAACCGGCGAGCCTCATTCCACCAGTGAGGAGGACATGCTTGTGCAATTTCGAGTCAATCGGTCAAAAGACGACCGTAACCCTAACCCTAGCCCCATAACCCTAACCCTAACCCTAACCCTAGCCTCAGCCTTAAGCCAGCCTCACGAAACATTGTCCCTCTCACTAAAATATTCGCCAAAAATACAAATTTCACCCGAATCCAATGGGGACTGCTGTGTCTCGTTCAGCCAGTATAGGACCACGTCTGGGAGAAATTTCGAGTCAATCGGTCCAAAGACCTGGAAGCTATTGAAAAAATCGGCCGAAGTTTTCATGAAAAAGGCCATTTTTTCTTTAAAATATTCGCCAAAAATACAAATTTCACCCGAATCCAATGGGGACTGCTGTGTCTCGTTCAGCCAGTATAGGACCACGTCTGGGAGAAATTTCGAGTCAATCGGTCCAAAGACCTGGAAGCTATTGAAAAAATCGGCCGACGTTTTCATGAAAAAGGCCATTTTTTCTTTAAAATATTCGCCAAAAATACAAATTTCACCCGAATCCAATGGGGACTGCTGTGTCTCGTTCAGCCAGTATAGGACCACGTCTGGGAGAAATTTCGAGTCAATCGGTCCAAAGACCTGGAAGCTATTGAAAAAATCGGCCGACGTTTTCATGAAAAAGGCCATTTTTTTCTTTAAAATATTCACCAAAAATACAAATTCCACCCGAATCCAACCAAAACCGGCGAGCCTCATTCCACCAGTGAGGAGGACATGCGTGTGCAATTTCGAGTCAATCGGTCAAAAGACGACCGTAACCCTAACCCTAGCCCCATAACCCTAACCCTAACCCTAACCCTAGCCTCAGCCTTAAGCCAGCCTCATGAAACATTGTCCCTCTCACTAAAATATTCGCCAAAAATACAAATTTCACCCGAATCCAATGGGGACTGCTGTGTCTCGTTCAGCCAGTATAGGACCACGTCTGGGAGAAATTTCGAGTCAATCGGTCCAAAGACCTGGAAGCTATTGAAAAAATCGGCCGACGTTTTCATGAAAAAGGCCATTTTTTCTTTAAAATATTCGCCAAAAATACAAATTTCACCCGAATCCAATGGGGACTGCTGTGTCTCGTTCAGCCAGTATAGGACCACGTCTGGGAGAAATTTCGAGTCAATCGGTCCAAAGACCTGGAAGCTATTGAAAAAATCGGCCGACGTTTTCATGAAAAAGGCCATTTTTTCTTTAAAATATTCGCCAAAAATACAAATTTCACCCGAATCCAACCAAAACTGGCGAGCCTCATTCCACCAGTGAGGAGGACATGCGTGTGCAATTTCGAGTCAATCGGTCAAAAGACGACTGTAACCCTAACCCTAGCCCCATAACCCTAACCCTAGCCCCATAACCCTAACCCTAACCCTAACCCTAGCCTCAGCCTTAAGCCAGCCTCATGAAACATTGTCCCTCTCACTAAAATATTCGCCAAAAATACAAATTTCACCCGAATCCAATGGGGACTGCTGTGTCTCGTTCAGCCAGTATAGGACCACGTCTGGGAGAAATTTCGAGTCAATCGGTCCAAAGACCTGGAAGCTATTGAAAAAATCGGCCGACGTTTTCATGAAAAAGGCCATTTTTTCTTTAAAATATTCGCCAAAAATACAAATTTCACCCGAATCCAATGGGGACTGCTGTGTCTCGTTCAGCCAGTATAGGACCACGTCTGGGAGAAATTTCGAGTCAATCGGTCCAAAGACCTGGAAGCTATTGAAAAAATCGGCCGACGTTTTCATGAAAAAGGCCATTTTTTTCTTTAAAATATTCACCAAAAATACAAATTCCACCCGAATCCAACCAAAACCGGCGAGCCTCATTCCACCAGTGAGGAGGACATGCGTGTGCAATTTCGAGTCAATCGGTCAAAAGACGACCGTAACCCTAACCCTAGCCCCATAACCCTAACCCTAACCCTAACCCTAACCCTAGCCTCAGCCTTAAGCCAGCCTCATGAAAC
This sequence comes from Pagrus pagrus, assembly GCF_965226575.1. NCBI lineage: Eukaryota > Metazoa > Chordata > Actinopteri > Spariformes > Sparidae > Pagrus > Pagrus pagrus. The sequence continues at coordinate 43,373 of NW_028175227.1, read as the reverse complement.
ATTGTCCCTCTCACTAAAATATTCGCCAAAAATACAAATTTCACCCGAATCCAATGGGGACTGCTGTGTCTCGTTCAGCCAGTATAGGACCACGTCTGGGAGAAATTTCGAGTCAATCGGTCCAAAGACCTGGAAGCTATTGAAAAAATCGGCCGACGTTTTCATGAAAAAGGCCATTTTTTCTTTAAAATATTCGCCAAAAATACAAATTTCACCCGAATCCAATGGGGACTGCTGTGTCTCGTTCAGCCAGTATAGGACCACGTCTGGGAGAAATTTCGAGTCAATCGGTCCAAAGACCTGGAAGCTATTGAAAAAATCGGCCGACGTTTTCATGAAAAAGGCCATTTTTTCTTTAAAATATTCGCCAAAAATACAAATTTCACCCGAATCCAATGGGGACTGCTGTGTCTCGTTCAGCCAGTATAGGACCACGTCTGGGAGAAATTTCGAGTCAATCGGTCCAAAGACCTGGAAGCTATTGAAAAAATCGGCCGACGTTTTCATGAAAAAGGCCATTTTTTTCTTTAAAATATTCACCAAAAATACAAATTCCACCCGAATCCAACCAAAACCGGCGAGCCTCATTCCACCAGTGAGGAGGACATTCGTGTGCAATTTCGAGTCAATCGGTCAAAAGACGACCGTAACCCTAACCCTAGCCCCATAACCCTAACCCTAGCCCCATAACCCTAACCCTAACCCTAACCCTAACCCTAGCCTCAGCCTTAAGCCAGCCTCATGAAACATTGTCCCTCTCACTAAAATATTCGCCAAAAATACAAATTTCACCCGAATCCAATGGGGACTGCTGTGTCTCGTTCAGCCAGTATAGGACCACGTCTGGGAGAAATTTCGAGTCAATCGGTCCAAAGACCTGGAAGCTATTGAAAAAATCGGCCGACGTTTTCATGAAAAAGGCCATTTTTTCTTTAAAATATTCGCCAAAAATACAAATTTCACCCGAATCCAATGGGGACTGCTGTGTCTCGTTCAGCCAGTATAGGACCACGTCTGGGAGAAATTTCGAGTCAATCGGTCCAAAGACCTGGAAGCTATTGAAAAAATCGGCCGACGTTTTCATGAAAAAGGCCATTTTTTTCTTTAAAATATTCACCAAAAATACAAATTCCACCCGAATCCAACCAAAACCGGCGAGCCTCATTCCACCAGTGAGGAGGACATGCGTGTGCAATTTCGAGTCAATCGGTCAAAAGACGACCGTAACCCTAACCCTAGCCCCATAACCCTAACCCTAGCCCCATAACCCTAACCCTAACCCTAACCCTAGCCTCAGCCTTAAGCCAGCCTCACGAAACATTGTCCCTCTCACTAAAATATTCGCCAAAAATACAAATTTCACCCGAATCCAATGGGGACTGCTGTGTCTCGTTCAGCCAGTATAGGACCACGTCTGGGAGAAATTTCGAGTCAATCGGTCCAAAGACCTGGAAGCTATTGAAAAAATCGGCCGAAGTTTTCATGAAAAAGGCAATTTTTTCTTTAAAATATTCGCCAAAAATACAAATTTCACCCGAATCCAATGGGGACTGCTGTGTCTCGTTCAGCCAGTATAGGACCACGTCTGGGAGAAATTTCGAGTCAATCGGTCCAAAGACCTGGAAGCTATTGAAAAAATCGGCCGACGTTTTCATGAAAAAGGCCATTTTTTCTTTAAAATATTCGCCAAAAATACAAATTTCACCCGAATCCAATGGGGACTGCTGTGTCTCGTTCAGCCAGTATAGGACCACGTCTGGGAGAAATTTCGAGTCAATCGGTCCAAAGACCTGGAAGCTATTGAAAAAATCGGCCGACGTTTTCATGAAAAAGGCCATTTTTTTCTTTAAAATATTCACCAAAAATACAAATTCCACCCGAATCCAACCAAAACCGGCGAGCCTCATTCCACCAGTGAGGAGGACATTCGTGTGCAATTTCGAGTCAATCGGTCAAAAGACGACCGTAACCCTAACCCTAGCCCCATAACCCTAACCCTAGCCCCATAACCCTAACCCTAACCCTAACCCTAGCCTCAGCCTTAAGCCAGCCTCATGAAACATTGTCCCTCTCACTAAAATATTCGCCAAAAATACAAATTTCACCCGAATCCAATGGGGACTGCTGTGTCTCGTTCAGCCAGTATAGGACCACGTCTGGGAGAAATTTCGAGTCAATCGGTCCAAAGACCTGGAAGCTATTGAAAAAATCGGCCGACGTTTTCATGAAAAAGGCCATTTTTTTTTTAAAATATTCGCCAAAAATACAAATTTCACCCGAATCCAATGGGGACTGCTGTGTCTCGTTCAGCCAGTATAGGACCACGTCTGGGAGAAATTTCGAGTCAATCGGTCCAAAGACCTGGAAGCTATTGAAAAAATCGGCCGACGTTTTCATGAAAAAGGCCATTTTTTTCTTTAAAATATTCACCAAAAATACAAATTCCACCCGAATCCAACCAAAACCGGCGAGCCTCATTCCACCAGTGAGGAGGACATGCGTGTGCAATTTCGAGTCAATCGGTCAAAAGACGACCGTAACCCTAACCCTAGCCCCATAACCCTAACCCTAGCCCCATAACCCTAACCCTAACCCTAACCCTAGCCTCAGCCTTAAGCCAGCCTCACGAAACATTGTCCCTCTCACTAAAATATTCGCCAAAAATACAAATTTCACCCGAATCCAATGGGGACTGCTGTGTCTCGTTCAGCCAGTATAGGACCACGTCTGGGAGAAATTTCGAGTCAATCGGTCCAAAGACCTGGAAGCTATTGAAAAAATCGGCCGAAGTTTTCATGAAAAAGGCAATTTTTTCTTTAAAATATTCGCCAAAAATACAAATTTCACCCGAATCCAATGGGGACTGCTGTGTCTCGTTCAGCCAGTATAGGACCACGTCTGGGAGAAATTTCGAGTCAATCGGTCCAAAGACCTGGAAGCTATTGAAAAAATCGGCCGACGTTTTCATGAAAAAGGCCATTTTTTCTTTAAAATATTCGCCAAAAATACAAATTTCACCCGAATCCAATGGGGACTGCTGTGTCTCGTTCAGCCAGTATAGGACCACGTCTGGGAGAAATTTCGAGTCAATCGGTCCAAAGACCTGGAAGCTATTGAAAAAATCGGCCGACGTTTTCATGAAAAAGGCCATTTTTTTCTTTAAAATATTCACCAAAAATACAAATTCCACCCGAATCCAACCAAAACCGGCGAGCCTCATTCCACCAGTGAGGAGGATATTCGTGTGCAATTTCGAGTCAATCGGTCAAAAGACGACCGTAACCCTAACCCTAGCCCCATAACCCTAACCCTAGCCCCATAACCCTAACCCTAACCCTAACCCTAGCCTCAGCCTTAAGCCAGCCTCATGAAACATTGTCCCTCTCACTAAAATATTCGCCAAAAATACAAATTTCACCCGAATCCAATGGGGACTGCTGTGTCTCGTTCAGCCAGTATAGGACCACGTCTGGGAGAAATTTCGAGTCAATCGGTCCAAAGACCTGGAAGCTATTGAAAAAATCGGCCGACGTTTTCATGAAAAAGGCCATTTTTTCTTTAAAATATTCGCCAAAAATACAAATTTCACCCGAATCCAATGGGGACTGCTGTGTCTCGTTCAGCCAGTATAGGACCACGTCTGGGAGAAATTTCGAGTCAATCGGTCCAAAGACCTGGAAGCTATTGAAAAAATCGGCCGACGTTTTCATGAAAAAGGCCATTTTTTTCTTTAAAATATTCACCAAAAATACAAATTCCACCCGAATCCAACCAAAACCGGCGAGCCTCATTCCACCAGTGAGGAGGACATGCGTGTGCAATTTCGAGTCAATCGGTCAAAAGACGACCGTAACCCTAACCCTAGCCCCATAACCCTAACCCTAGCCCCATAACCCTAACCCTAACCCTAACCCTAGCCTCAGCCTTAAGCCAGCCTCACGAAACATTGTCCCTCTCACTAAAATATTCGCCAAAAATACAAATTTCACCCGAATCCAATGGGGACTGCTGTGTCTCGTTCAGCCAGTATAGGACCACGTCTGGGAGAAATTTCGAGTCAATCGGTCCAAAGACCTGGAAGCTATTGAAAAAATCGGCCGACGTTTTCATGAAAAAGGCCATTTTTTCTTTAAAATATTCGCCAAAAATACAAATTTCACCCGAATCCAATGGGGACTGCTGTGTCTCGTTCAGCCAGTATAGGACCACGTCTGGGAGAAATTTCGAGTCAATCGGTCCAAAGACCTGGAAGCTATTGAAAAAATCGGCCGACGTTTTCATGAAAAAGGCCATTTTTTCTTTAAAATATTCGCCAAAAATACAAATTTCACCCGAATCCAACCAAAACTGGCGAGCCTCATTCCACCAGTGAGGAGGACATGCGTGTGCAATTTCGAGTCAATCGGTCAAAAGACGACCGTAACCCTAACCCTAGCCCCATAACCCTAACCCTAGCCCCATAACCCTAACCCTAACCCTAACCCTAGCCTCAGCCTTAAGCCAGCCTCATGAAACATTGTCCCTCTCACTAAAATATTCGCCAAAAATACAAATTTCACCCGAATCCAATGGGGACTGCTGTGTCTCGTTCAGCCAGTATAGGACCACGTCTGGGAGAAATTTCGAGTCAATCGGTCCAAAGACCTGGAAGCTATTGAAAAAATCGGCCGACGTTTTCATGAAAAAGGCCATTTTTTTCTTTAAAATATTCACCAAAAATACAAATTCCACCCGAATCCAACCAAAACCGGCGAGCCTCATTCCACCAGTGAGGAGGACATGCGTGTGCAATTTCGAGTCAATCGGTCAAAAGACGACCGTAACCCTAACCCTAGCCCCATAACCCTAACCCTAGCCCCATAACCCTAACCCTAACCCTAACCCTAGCCTCAGCCTTAAGCCAGCCTCATGAAACATTGTCCCTCTCACTAAAATATTCGCCAAAAATACAAATTTCACCCGAATCCAATGGGGACTGCTGTGTCTCGTTCAGCCAGTATAGGACCACGTCTGGGAGAAATTTCGAGTCAATCGGTCCAAAGACCTGGAAGCTATTGAAAAAATCGGCCGACGTTTTCATGAAAAAGGCCATTTTTTCTTTAAAATATTCGCCAAAAATACAAATTTCACCCGAATCCAATGGGGACTGCTGTGTCTCGTTCAGCCAGTATAGGACCACGTCTGGGAGAAATTTCGAGTCAATCGGTCCAAAGACCTGGAAGCTATTGAAAAAATCGGCCGACGTTTTCATGAAAAAGGCCATTTTTTTCTTTAAAATATTCACCAAAAATACAAATTCCACCCGAATCCAACCAAAACCGGCGAGCCTCATTCCACCAGTGAGGAGGACATGCGTGTGCAATTTCGAGTCAATCGGTCAAAAGACGACCGTAACCCTAACCCTAGCCCCATAACCCTAACCCTAGCCCCATAACCCTAACCCTAACCCTAACCCTAGCCTCAGCCTTAAGCCAGCCTCACGAAACATTGTCCCTCTCACTAAAATATTCGCCAAAAATACAAATTTCACCCGAATCCAATGGGGACTGCTGTGTCTCGTTCAGCCAGTATAGGACCACGTCTGGGAGAAATTTCGAGTCAATCGGTCCAAAGACCTGGAAGCTATTGAAAAAATCGGCCGAAGTTTTCATGAAAAAGGCAATTTTTTCTTTAAAATATTCGCCAAAAATACAAATTTCACCCGAATCCAATGGGGACTGCTGTGTCTCGTTCAGCCAGTATAGGACCACGTCTGGGAGAAATTTCGAGTCAATCGGTCCAAAGACCTGGAAGCTATTGAAAAAATCGGCCGACGTTTTCATGAAAAAGGCCATTTTTTCTTTAAAATATTCGCCAAAAATACAAATTTCACCCGAATCCAATGGGGACTGCTGTGTCTCGTTCAGCCAGTATAGGACCACGTCTGGGAGAAATTTCGAGTCAATCGGTCCAAAGACCTGGAAGCTATTGAAAAAATCGGCCGACGTTTTCATGAAAAAGGCCATTTTTTTCTTTAAAATATTCACCAAAAATGCAAATTCCACCCGAATCCAACCAAAACCGGCGAGCCTCATTCCACCAGTGAGGAGGACATGCGTGTGCAATTTCGAGTCAATCGGTCAAAAGACGACCGTAACCCTAACCCTAGCCCCATAACCCTAACCCTAGCCCCATAACCCTAACCCTAACCCTAACCCTAGCCTCAGCCTTAAGCCAGCCTCATGAAACATTGTCCCTCTCACTAAAATATTCGCCAAAAATACAAATTTCACCCGAATCCAATGGGGACTGCTGTGTCTCGTTCAGCCAGTATAGGACCACGTCTGGGAGAAATTTCGAGTCAATCGGTCCAAAGACCTGGAAGCTATTGAAAAAATCGGCCGACGTTTTCATGAAAAAGGCCATTTTTTCTTTAAAATATTCGCCAAAAATACAAATTTCACCCGAATCCAACCAAAACTGGCGAGCCTCATTCCACCAGTGAGGAGGACATGCGTGTGCAATTTCGAGTCAATCGGTCAAAAGACGACCGTAACCCTAACCCTAGCCCCATAACCCTAACCCTAGCCCCATAACCCTAACCCTAACCCTAACCCTAGCCTCAGCCTTAAGCCAGCCTCATGAAACATTGTCCCTCTCACTAAAATATTCGCCAAAAATACAAATTTCACCCGAATCCAATGGGGACTGCTGTGTCTCGTTCAGCCAGTATAGGACCACGTCTGGGAGAAATTTCGAGTCAATCGGTCCAAAGACCTGGAAGCTATTGAAAAAATCGGCCGACGTTTTCATGAAAAAGGCCATTTTTTTCTTTAAAATATTCACCAAAAATACAAATTCCACCCGAATCCAACCAAAACCGGCGAGCCTCATTCCACCAGTGAGGAGGACATGCGTGTGCAATTTCGAGTCAATCGGTCAAAAGACGACCGTAACCCTAACCCTAGCCCCATAACCCTAACCCTAGCCCCATAACCCTAACCCTAACCCTAACCCTAGCCTCAGCCTTAAGCCAGCCTCACGAAACATTGTCCCTCTCACTAAAATATTCGCCAAAAATACAAATTTCACCCGAATCCAATGGGGACTGCTGTGTCTCGTTCAGCCAGTATAGGACCACGTCTGGGAGAAATTTCGAGTCAATCGGTCCAAAGACCTGGAAGCTATTGAAAAAATCGGCCGAAGTTTTCATGAAAAAGGCCATTTTTTCTTTAAAATATTCGCCAAAAATACAAATTTCACCCGAATCCAATGGGGACTGCTGTGTCTCGTTCAGCCAGTATAGGACCACGTCTGGGAGAAATTTCGAGTCAATCGGTCCAAAGACCTGGAAGCTATTGAAAAAATCGGCCGACGTTTTCATGAAAAAGGCCATTTTTTCTTTAAAATATTCGCCAAAAATACAAATTTCACCCGAATCCAATGGGGACTGCTGTGTCTCGTTCAGCCAGTATAGGACCACGTCTGGGAGAAATTTCGAGTCAATCGGTCCAAAGACCTGGAAGCTATTGAAAAAATCGGCCGACGTTTTCATGAAAAAGGCCATTTTTTTCTTTAAAATATTCACCAAAAATACAAATTCCACCCGAATCCAACCAAAACCGGCGAGCCTCATTCCACCAGTGAGGAGGACATGCGTGTGCAATTTCGAGTCAATCGGTCAAAAGACGACCGTAACCCTAACCCTAGCCCCATAACCCTAACCCTAACCCTAACCCTAGCCTCAGCCTTAAGCCAGCCTCATGAAACATTGTCCCTCTCACTAAAATATTCGCCAAAAATACAAATTTCACCCGAATCCAATGGGGACTGCTGTGTCTCGTTCAGCCAGTATAGGACCACGTCTGGGAGAAATTTCGAGTCAATCGGTCCAAAGACCTGGAAGCTATTGAAAAAATCGGCCGACGTTTTCATGAAAAAGGCCATTTTTTTCTTTAAAATATTCACCAAAAATACAAATTCCACCCGAATCCAACCAAAACCGGCGAGCCTCATTCCACCAGTGAGGAGGACATGCGTGTGCAATTTCGAGTCAATCGGTCAAAAGACGACCGTAACCCTAACCCTAGCCCCATAACCCTAACCCTAACCCTAACCCTAGCCTCAGCCTTAAGCCAGCCTCATGAAACATTGTCCCTCTCACTAAAATATTTGCCAAAAATACAAATTTCACCCGAATCCAATGGGGACTGCTGTGTCTCGTTCAGCCAGTATAGGACCACGTCTGGGAGAAATTTCGAGTCAATCGGTCCAAAGACCTGGAAGCTATTGAAAAAATCGGCCGACGTTTTCATGAAAAAGGCCATTTTTTCTTTAAAATATTCGCCAAAAATACAAATTTCACCCGAATCCAATGGGGACTGCTGTGTCTCGTTCAGCCAGTATAGGACCACGTCTGGGAGAAATTTCGAGTCAATCGGTCCAAAGACCTGGAAGCTATTGAAAAAATCGGCCGACGTTTTCATGAAAAAGGCCATTTTTTCTTTAAAATATTCGCCAAAAATACAAATTTCACCCGAATCCAACCAAAACCGGCGAGCCTCATTCCACCAGTGAGGAGGACATGCGTGTGCAATTTCGAGTCAATCGGTCAAAAGACGACCGTAACCCTAACCCTAGCCCCATAACCCTAACCCTAACCCTAACCCTAGCCTCAGCCTTAAGCCAGCCTCATGAAACATTGTCCCTCTCACTAAAATATTCGCCAAAAATACAAATTTCACCCGAATCCAATGGGGACTGCTGTGTCTCGTTCAGCCAGTATAGGACCACGTCTGGGAGAAATTTCGAGTCAATCGGTCCAAAGACCTGGAAGCTATTGAAAAAATCGGCCGACGTTTTCATGAAAAAGGCCATTTTTTCTTTAAAATATTCGCCAAAAATACAAATTTCACCCGAATCCAACCAAAACTGGCGAGCCTCATTCCACCAGTGAGGAGGACATGCGTGTGCAATTTCGAGTCAATCGGTCAAAAGACGACCGTAACCCTAACCCTAGCCCCATAACCCTAACCCTAGCCCCATAACCCTAACCCTAACCCTAACCCTAGCCTCAGCCTTAAGCCAGCCTCATGAAACATTGTCCCTCTCACTAAAATATTCGCCAAAAATACAAATTTCACCCGAATCCAATGGGGACTGCTGTGTCTCGTTCAGCCAGTATAGGACCACGTCTGGGAGAAATTTCGAGTCAATCGGTCCAAAGACCTGGAAGCTATTGAAAAAATCGGCCGACGTTTTCATGAAAAAGGCCATTTTTTTCTTTAAAATATTCACCAAAAATACAAATTCCACCCGAATCCAACCAAAACCGGCGAGCCTCATTCCACCAGTGAGGAGGACATGCGTGTGCAATTTCGAGTCAATCAGTCAAAAGACGACCGTAACCCTAACCCTAGCCCCATAACCCTAACCCTAGCCCCATAACCCTAACCCTAACCCTAACCCTAGCCTCAGCCTTAAGCCAGCCTCATGAAACATTGTCCCTCTCACTAAAATATTCGCCAAAAATACAAATTTCACCCGAATCCAATGGGGACTGCTGTGTCTCGTTCAGCCAGTATAGGACCACGTCTGGGAGAAATTTCGAGTCAATCGGTCCAAAGACCTGGAAGCTATTGAAAAAATCGGCCGACGTTTTCATGAAAAAGGCCATTTTTTCTTTAAAATATTCGCCAAAAATACAAATTTCACCCGAATCCAATGGGGACTGCTGTGTCTCGTTCAGCCAGTATAGGACCACGTCTGGGAGAAATTTCGAGTCAATCGGTCCAAAGACCTGGAAGCTATTGAAAAAATCGGCCGACGTTTTCATGAAAAAGGCCATTTTTTCTTTAAAATATTCGCCAAAAATACAAATTTCACCCGAATCCAACCAAAACCGGCGAGCCTCATTCCACCAGTGAGGAGGACATGCGTGTGCAATTTCGAGTCAATCGGTCAAAAGACGACCGTAACCCTAACCCTAGCCCCATAACCCTAACCCTAGCCCCATAACCCTAACCCTAACCCTAACCCTAGCCTCAGCCTTAAGCCAGCCTCATGAAACATTGTCCCTCTCACTAAAATATTCGCCAAAAATACAAATTTCACCCGAATCCAATGGGGACTGCTGTGTCTCGTTCAGCCAGTATAGGACCACGTCTGGGAGAAATTTCGAGTCAATCGGTCCAAAGACCTGGAAGCTATTGAAAAAATCGGCCGACGTTTTCATGAAAAAGGCCATTTTTTCTTTAAAATATTCGCCAAAAATACAAATTTCACCCGAATCCAACCAAAACTGGCGAGCCTCATTCCACCAGTGAGGAGGACATGCGTGTGCAATTTCGAGTCAATCGGTCAAAAGACGACCGTAACCCTAACCCTAGCCCCATAACCCTAACCCTAGCCCCATAACCCTAACCCTAACCCTAACCCTAGCCTCAGCCTTAAGCCAGCCTCATGAAACATTGTCCCTCTCACTAAAATATTCGCCAAAAATACAAATTTCACCCGAATCCAATGGGGACTGCTGTGTCTCGTTCAGCCAGTATAGGACCACGTCTGGGAGAAATTTCGAGTCAATCGGTCCAAAGACCTGGAAGCTATTGAAAAAATCGGCCGACGTTTTCATGAAAAAGGCCATTTTTTCTTTAAAATATTCGCCAAAAATACAAATTTCACCCGAATCCAACCAAAACTGGCGAGCCTCATTCCACCAGTGAGGAGGACATGCGTGTGCAATTTCGAGTCAATCGGTCAAAAGACGACCGTAACCCTAACCCTAGCCCCATAACCCTAACCCTAGCCCCATAACCCTAACCCTAACCCTAACCCTAGCCTCAGCCTTAAGCCAGCCTCATGAAACATTGTCCCTCTCACTAAAATATTCGCCAAAAATACAAATTTCACCCGAATCCAATGGGGACTGCTGTGTCTCGTTCAGCCAGTATAGGACCACGTCTGGGAGAAATTTCGAGTCAATCGGTCCAAAGACCTGGAAGCTATTGAAAAAATCGGCCGACGTTTTCATGAAAAAGGCCATTTTTTCTTTAAAATATTCGCCAAAAATACAAATTTCACCCGAATCCAATGGGGACTGCTGTGTCTCGTTCAGCCAGTATAGGACCACGTCTGGGAGAAATTTCGAGTCAATCGGTCCAAAGACCTGGAAGCTATTGAAAAAATCGGCCGACGTTTTCATGAAAAAGGCCATTTTTTTCTTTAAAATATTCACCAAAAATACAAATTCCACCCGAATCCAACCAAAACCGGCGAGCCTCATTCCACCAGTGAGGAGGACATGCGTGTGCAATTTCGAGTCAATCGGTCAAAAGACGACCGTAACCCTAACCCTAGCCCCATAACCCTAACCCTAACCCTAACCCTAGCCTCAGCCTTAAGCCAGCCTCATGAAACATTGTCCCTCTCACTAAAATATTCGCCAAAAATACAAATTTCACCCGAATCCAATGGGGACTGCTGTGTCTCGTTCAGCCAGTATAGGACCACGTCTGGGAGAAATTTCGAGTCAATCGGTCCAAAGACCTGGAAGCTATTGAAAAAATCGGCCGACGTTTTCATGAAAAAGGCCATTTTTTCTTTAAAATATTCGCCAAAAATACAAATTTCACCCGAATCCAATGGGGACTGCTGTGTCTCGTTCAGCCAGTCTAGGACCACGTCTGTGAGAAATTTCGAGTCAATCGGTCCAAAGACCTGGAAGCTATTGAAAAAATCGGCCGACGTTTTCATGAAAAAGGCCATTTTTTCTTTAAAATATTCGCCAAAAATACAAATTTCACCCGAATCCAATGGGGACTGCTGTGTCTCGTTCAGCCAGTATAGGACCACGTCTGGGAGAAATTTCGAGTCAATCGGTCCAAAGACCTGGAAGCTATTGAAAAAATCGGCCGACGTTTTCATGAAAAAGGCCATTTTTTTCTTTAAAATATTCACCAAAAATACAAATTCCACCCGAATCCAACCAAAACCGGCGAGCCTCATTCCACCAGTGAGGAGGACATGCGTGTGCAATTTCGAGTCAATCGGTCAAAAGACGACCGTAACCCTAACCCTAGCCCCATAACCCTAACCCTAACCCTAACCCTAGCCTCAGCCTTAAGCCAGCCTCATGAAACATTGTCCCTCTCACTAAAATATTCGCCAAAAATACAAATTTCACCCGAATCCAATGGGGACTGCTGTGTCTCGTTCAGCCAGTATAGGACCACGTCTGGGAGAAATTTCGAGTCAATCGGTCCAAAGACCTGGAAGCTATTGAAAAAATCGGCCGACGTTTTCATGAAAAAGGCCATTTTTTCTTTAAAATATTCGCCAAAAATACAAATTTCACCCGAATCCAACCAAAACTGGCGAGCCTCATTCCACCAGTGAGGAGGACATGCGTGTGCAATTTCGAGTCAATCGGTCAAAAGACAACCGTAACCCTAACCCTAGCCCCATAACCCTAACCCTAACCCTAACCCTAGCCTCAGCCTTAAGCCAGCCTCATGAAACATTGTCCCTCTCACTAAAATATTCGCCAAAAATACAAATTTCACCCGAATCCAATGGGGACTGCTGTGTCTCGTTCAGCCAGTATAGGACCACGTCTGGGAGAAATTTCGAGTCAATCGGTCCAAAGACCTGGAAGCTATTGAAAAAATCGGCCGACGTTTTCATGAAAAAGGCCATTTTTTCTTTAAAATATTCGCCAAAAATACAAATTTCACCCGAATCCAATGGGGACTGCTGTGTCTCGTTCAGCCAGTCTAGGACCACGTCTGTGAGAAATTTCGAGTCAATCGGTCCAAAGACCTGGAAGCTATTGAAAAAATCGGCCGACGTTTTCATGAAAAAGGCCATTTTTTCTTTAAAATATTCGCCAAAAATACAAATTTCACCCGAATCCAATGGGGACTGCTGTGTCTCGTTCAGCCAGTATAGGACCACGTCTGGGAGAAATTTCGAGTCAATCGGTCCAAAGACCTGGAAGCTATTGAAAAAATCGGCCGACGTTTTCATGAAAAAGGCCATTTTTTTCTTTAAAATATTCACCAAAAATACAAATTCCACCCGAATCCAACCAAAACCGGCGAGCCTCATTCCACCAGTGAGGAGGACATGCGTGTGCAATTTCGAGTCAATCGGTCAAAAGACGACCGTAACCCTAACCCTAGCCCCATAACCCTAACCCTAGCCCCATAACCCTAACCCTAACCCTAACCCTAGCCTCAGCCTTAAGCCAGCCTCATGAAACATTGTCCCTCTCACTAAAATATTCGCCAAAAATACAAATTTCACCCGAATCCAATGGGGACTGCTGTGTCTCGTTCAGCCAGTATAGGACCACGTCTGGGAGAAATTTCGAGTCAATCGGTCCAAAGACCTGGAAGCTATTGAAAAAATCGGCCGACGTTTTCATGAAAAAGGCCATTTTTTCTTTAAAATATTCGCCAAAAATACAAATTTCACCCGAATCCAATGGGGACTGCTGTGTCTCGTTCAGCCAGTCTAGGACCACGTCTGTGAGAAATTTCGAGTCAATCGGTCCAAAGACCTGGAAGCTATTGAAAAAATCGGCCGACGTTTTCATGAAAAAGGCCATTTTTTCTTTAAAATATTCGCCAAAAATACAAATTTCACCCGAATCCAATGGGGACTGCTGTGTCTCGTTCAGCCAGTATAGGACCACGTCTGGGAGAAATTTCGAGTCAATCGGTCCAAAGACCTGGAAGCTATTGAAAAAATCGGCCGACGTTTTCATGAAAAAGGCCATTTTTTTCTTTAAAATATTCACCAAAAATACAAATTCCACCCGAATCCAACCAAAACCGGCGAGCCTCATTCCACCAGTGAGGAGGACATGCGTGTGCAATTTCGAGTCAATCGGTCAAAAGACGACCGTAACCCTAACCCTAGCCCCATAACCCTAACCCTAACCCTAACCCTAGCCTCAGCCTTAAGCCAGCCTCATGAAACATTGTCCCTCTCACTAAAATATTCGCCAAAAATACAAATTTCACCCGAATCCAATGGGGACTGCTGTGTCTCGTTCAGCCAGTATAGGACCACGTCTGGGAGAAATTTCGAGTCAATCGGTCCAAAGACCTGGAAGCTATTGAAAAAATCGGCCGACGTTTTCATGAAAAAGGCCATTTTTTCTTTAAAATATTCGCCAAAAATACAAATTTCACCCGAATCCAACCAAAACTGGCGAGCCTCATTCCACCAGTGAGGAGGACATGCGTGTGCAATTTCGAGTCAATCGGTCAAAAGACGACCGTAACCCTAACCCTAGCCCCATAACCCTAACCCTAGCCCCATAACCCTAACCCTAACCCTAACCCTAGCCTCAGCCTTAAGCCAGCCTCATGAAACATTGTCCCTCTCACTAAAATATTCGCCAAAAATACAAATTTCACCCGAATCCAATGGGGACTGCTGTGTCTCGTTCAGCCAGTATAGGACCACGTCTGGGAGAAATTTCGAGTCAATCGGTCCAAAGACCTGGAAGCTATTGAAAAAATCGGCCGACGTTTTCATGAAAAAGGCCATTTTTTCTTTAAAATATTCGCCAAAAATACAAATTTCACCCGAATCCAACCAAAACTGGCGAGCCTCATTCCACCAGTGAGGAGGACATGCGTGTGCAATTTCGAGTCAATCGGTCAAAAGACGACCGTAACCCTAACCCTAGCCCCATAACCCTAACCCTAGCCCCATAACCCTAACCCTAACCCTAACCCTAGCCTCAGCCTTAAGCCAGCCTCATGAAACATTGTCCCTCTCACTAAAATATTCGCCAAAAATACAAATTTCACCCGAATCCAATGGGGACTGCTGTGTCTCGTTCAGCCAGTATAGGACCACGTCTGGGAGAAATTTCGAGTCAATCGGTCCAAAGACCTGGAAGCTATTGAAAAAATCGGCCGACGTTTTCATGAAAAAGGCCATTTTTTTCTTTAAAATATTCACCAAAAATACAAATTCCACCCGAATCCAACCAAAACCGGCGAGCCTCATTCCACCAGTGAGGAGGACATGCGTGTGCAATTTCGAGTCAATCGGTCAAAAGACGACCGTAACCCTAACCCTAGCCCCATAACCCTAACCCTAGCCCCATAACCCTAACCCTAACCCTAACCCTAGCCTCAGCCTTAAGCCAGCCTCATGAAACATTGTCCCTCTCACTAAAATATTCGCCAAAAATACAAATTTCACCCGAATCCAATGGGGACTGCTGTGTCTCGTTCAGCCAGTATAGGACCACGTCTGGGAGAAATTTCGAGTCAATCGGTCCAAAGACCTGGAAGCTATTGAAAAAATCGGCCGACGTTTTCATGAAAAAGGCCATTTTTTCTTTAAAATATTCGCCAAAAATACAAATTTCACCCGAATCCAACCAAAACTGGCGAGCCTCATTCCACCAGTGAGGAGGACATGCGTGTGCAATTTCGAGTCAATCGGTCAAAAGACGACCGTAACCCTAACCCTAGCCCCATAACCCTAACCCTAGCCCCATAACCCTAACCCTAACCCTAACCCTAGCCTCAGCCTTAAGCCAGCCTCATGAAACATTGTCCCTCTCACTAAAATATTCGCCAAAAATACAAATTTCACCCGAATCCAATGGGGACTGCTGTGTCTCGTTCAGCCAGTATAGGACCACGTCTGGGAGAAATTTCGAGTCAATCGGTCCAAAGACCTGGAAGCTATTGAAAAAATCGGCCGACGTTTTCATGAAAAAGGCCATTTTTTTCTTTAAAATATTCACCAAAAATACAAATTCCACCCGAATCCAACCAAAACCGGCGAGCCTCATTCCACCAGTGAGGAGGACATGCGTGTGCAATTTCGAGTCAATCGGTCAAAAGACGACCGTAACCCTAACCCTAGCCCCATAACCCTAACCCTAGCCCCATAACCCTAACCCTAACCCTAACCCTAGCCTCAGCCTTAAGCCAGCCTCATGAAACATTGTCCCTCTCACTAAAATATTCGCCAAAAATACAAATTTCACCCGAATCCAATGGGGACTGCTGTGTCTCGTTCAGCCAGTATAGGACCACGTCTGGGAGAAATTTCGAGTCAATCGGTCCAAAGACCTGGAAGCTATTGAAAAAATCGGCCGACGTTTTCATGAAAAAGGCCATTTTTTCTTTAAAATATTCGCCAAAAATACAAATTTCACCCGAATCCAATGGGGACTGCTGTGTCTCGTTCAGCCAGTATAGGACCACGTCTGGGAGAAATTTCGAGTCAATCGGTCCAAAGACCTGGAAGCTATTGAAAAAATCGGCCGACGTTTTCATGAAAAAGGCCATTTTTTTCTTTAAAATATTCACCAAAAATACAAATTCCACCCGAATCCAACCAAAACCGGCGAGCCTCATTCCACCAGTGAGGAGGACATGCGTGTGCAATTTCGAGTCAATCGGTCAAAAGACGACCGTAACCCTAACCCTAGCCCCATAACCCTAACCCTAGCCCCATAACCCTAACCCTAACCCTAACCCTAGCCTCAGCCTTAAGCCAGCCTCATGAAACATTGTCCCTCTCACTAAAATATTCGCCAAAAATACAAATTTCACCCGAATCCAATGGGGACTGCTGTGTCTCGTTCAGCCAGTATAGGACCACGTCTGGGAGAAATTTCGAGTCAATCGGTCCAAAGACCTGGAAGCTATTGAAAAAATCGGCCGACGTTTTCATGAAAAAGGCCATTTTTTCTTTAAAATATTCGCCAAAAATACAAATTTCACCCGAATCCAACCAAAACTGGCGAGCCTCATTCCACCAGTGAGGAGGACATGCGTGTGCAATTTCGAGTCAATCGGTCAAAAGACGACCGTAACCCTAACCCTAGCCCCATAACCCTAACCCTAGCCCCATAACCCTAACCCTAACCCTAACCCTAGCCTCAGCCTTAAGCCAGCCTCATGAAACATTGTCCCTCTCACTAAAATATTCGCCAAAAATACAAATTTCACCCGAATCCAATGGGGACTGCTGTGTCTCGTTCAGCCAGTATAGGACCACGTCTGGGAGAAATTTCGAGTCAATCGGTCCAAAGACCTGGAAGCTATTGAAAAAATCGGCCGACGTTTTCATGAAAAAGGCCATTTTTTTCTTTAAAATATTCACCAAAAATACAAATTCCACCCGAATCCAACCAAAACCGGCGAGCCTCATTCCACCAGTGAGGAGGACATGCGTGTGCAATTTCGAGTCAATCGGTCAAAAGACGACCGTAACCCTAACCCTAGCCCCATAACCCTAACCCTAGCCCCATAACCCTAACCCTAACCCTAACCCTAGCCTCAGCCTTAAGCCAGCCTCACGAAACATTGTCCCTCTCACTAAAATATTCGCCAAAAATACAAATTTCACCCGAATCCAATGGGGACTGCTGTGTCTCGTTCAGCCAGTATAGGACCACGTCTGGGAGAAATTTCGAGTCAATCGGTCCAAAGACCTGGAAGCTATTGAAAAAATCGGCCGAAGTTTTCATGAAAAAGGCAATTTTTTCTTTAAAATATTCGCCAAAAATACAAATTTCACCCGAATCCAATGGGGACTGCTGTGTCTCGTTCAGCCAGTATAGGACCACGTCTGGGAGAAATTTCGAGTCAATCGGTCCAAAGACCTGGAAGCTATTGAAAAAATCGGCCGACGTTTTCATGAAAAAGGCCATTTTTTCTTTAAAATATTCGCCAAAAATACAAATTTCACCCGAATCCAACCAAAACTGGCGAGCCTCATTCCACCAGTGAGGAGGACATGCGTGTGCAATTTCGAGTCAATCGGTCAAAAGACAACCGTAACCCTAACCCTAGCCCCATAACCCTAACCCTAACCCTAACCCTAGCCTCAGCCTTAAGCCAGCCTCATGAAACATTGTCCCTCTCACTAAAATATTCGCCAAAAATACAAATTTCACCCGAATCCAATGGGGACTGCTGTGTCTCGTTCAGCCAGTATAGGACCACGTCTGGGAGAAATTTCGAGTCAATCGGTCCAAAGACCTGGAAGCTATTGAAAAAATCGGCCGACGTTTTCATGAAAAAGGCCATTTTTTCTTTAAAATATTCGCCAAAAATACAAATTTCACCCGAATCCAATGGGGACTGCTGTGTCTCGTTCAGCCAGTCTAGGACCACGTCTGTGAGAAATTTCGAGTCAATCGGTCCAAAGACCTGGAAGCTATTGAAAAAATCGGCCGACGTTTTCATGAAAAAGGCCATTTTTTCTTTAAAATATTCGCCAAAAATACAAATTTCACCCGAATCCAATGGGGACTGCTGTGTCTCGTTCAGCCAGTATAGGACCACGTCTGGGAGAAATTTCGAGTCAATCGGTCCAAAGACCTGGAAGCTATTGAAAAAATCGGCCGACGTTTTCATGAAAAAGGCCATTTTTTTCTTTAAAATATTCACCAAAAATACAAATTCCACCCGAATCCAACCAAAACCGGCGAGCCTCATTCCACCAGTGAGGAGGACATGCGTGTGCAATTTCGAGTCAATCGGTCAAAAGACGACCGTAACCCTAACCCTAGCCCCATAACCCTAACCCTAACCCTAACCCTAGCCTCAGCCTTAAGCCAGCCTCATGAAACATTGTCCCTCTCACTAAAATATTCGCCAAAAATACAAATTTCACCCGAATCCAATGGGGACTGCTGTGTCTCGTTCAGCCAGTATAGGACCACGTCTGGGAGAAATTTCGAGTCAATCGGTCCAAAGACCTGGAAGCTATTGAAAAAATCGGCCGACGTTTTCATGAAAAAGGCCATTTTTTCTTTAAAATATTCGCCAAAAATACAAATTTCACCCGAATCCAACCAAAACTGGCGAGCCTCATTCCACCAGTGAGGAGGACATGCGTGTGCAATTTCGAGTCAATCGGTCAAAAGACAACCGTAACCCTAACCCTAGCCCCATAACCCTAACCCTAACCCTAACCCTAGCCTCAGCCTTAAGCCAGCCTCATGAAACATTGTCCCTCTCACTAAAATATTCGCCAAAAATACAAATTTCACCCGAATCCAATGGGGACTGCTGTGTCTCGTTCAGCCAGTATAGGACCACGTCTGGGAGAAATTTCGAGTCAATCGGTCCAAAGACCTGGAAGCTATTGAAAAAATCGGCCGACGTTTTCATGAAAAAGGCCATTTTTTCTTTAAAATATTCGCCAAAAATACAAATTTCACCCGAATCCAATGGGGACTGCTGTGTCTCGTTCAGCCAGTCTAGGACCACGTCTGTGAGAAATTTCGAGTCAATCGGTCCAAAGACCTGGAAGCTATTGAAAAAATCGGCCGACGTTTTCATGAAAAAGGCCATTTTTTCTTTAAAATATTCGCCAAAAATACAAATTTCACCCGAATCCAATGGGGACTGCTGTGTCTCGTTCAGCCAGTATAGGACCACGTCTGGGAGAAATTTCGAGTCAATCGGTCCAAAGACCTGGAAGCTATTGAAAAAATCGGCCGACGTTTTCATGAAAAAGGCCATTTTTTTCTTTAAAATATTCACCAAAAATACAAATTCCACCCGAATCCAACCAAAACCGGCGAGCCTCATTCCACCAGTGAGGAGGACATGCGTGTGCAATTTCGAGTCAATCGGTCAAAAGACGACCGTAACCCTAACCCTAGCCCCATAACCCTAACCCTAGCCCCATAACCCTAACCCTAACCCTAACCCTAGCCTCAGCCTTAAGCCAGCCTCATGAAACATTGTCCCTCTCACTAAAATATTCGCCAAAAATACAAATTTCACCCGAATCCAATGGGGACTGCTGTGTCTCGTTCAGCCAGTATAGGACCACGTCTGGGAGAAATTTCGAGTCAATCGGTCCAAAGACCTGGAAGCTATTGAAAAAATCGGCCGACGTTTTCATGAAAAAGGCCATTTTTTCTTTAAAATATTCGCCAAAAATACAAATTTCACCCGAATCCAATGGGGACTGCTGTGTCTCGTTCAGCCAGTCTAGGACCACGTCTGTGAGAAATTTCGAGTCAATCGGTCCAAAGACCTGGAAGCTATTGAAAAAATCGGCCGACGTTTTCATGAAAAAGGCCATTTTTTCTTTAAAATATTCGCCAAAAATACAAATTTCACCCGAATCCAATGGGGACTGCTGTGTCTCGTTCAGCCAGTATAGGACCACGTCTGGGAGAAATTTCGAGTCAATCGGTCCAAAGACCTGGAAGCTATTGAAAAAATCGGCCGACGTTTTCATGAAAAAGGCCATTTTTTTCTTTAAAATATTCACCAAAAATACAAATTCCACCCGAATCCAACCAAAACCGGCGAGCCTCATTCCACCAGTGAGGAGGACATGCGTGTGCAATTTCGAGTCAATCGGTCAAAAGACGACCGTAACCCTAACCCTAGCCCCATAACCCTAACCCTAGCCCCATAACCCTAACCCTAACCCTAACCCTAGCCTCAGCCTTAAGCCAGCCTCATGAAACATTGTCCCTCTCACTAAAATATTCGCCAAAAATACAAATTTCACCCGAATCCAATGGGGACTGCTGTGTCTCGTTCAGCCAGTATAGGACCACGTCTGGGAGAAATTTCGAGTCAATCGGTCCAAAGACCTGGAAGCTATTGAAAAAATCGGCCGACGTTTTCATGAAAAAGGCCATTTTTTCTTTAAAATATTCGCCAAAAATACAAATTTCACCCGAATCCAACCAAAACTGGCGAGCCTCATTCCACCAGTGAGGAGGACATGCGTGTGCAATTTCGAGTCAATCGGTCAAAAGACGACCGTAACCCTAACCCTAGCCCCATAACCCTAACCCTAGCCCCATAACCCTAACCCTAACCCTAACCCTAGCCTCAGCCTTAAGCCAGCCTCATGAAACATTGTCCCTCTCACTAAAATATTCGCCAAAAATACAAATTTCACCCGAATCCAATGGGGACTGCTGTGTCTCGTTCAGCCAGTATAGGACCACGTCTGGGAGAAATTTCGAGTCAATCGGTCCAAAGACCTGGAAGCTATTGAAAAAATCGGCCGACGTTTTCATGAAAAAGGCCATTTTTTCTTTAAAATATTCGCCAAAAATACAAATTTCACCCGAATCCAATGGGGACTGCTGTGTCTCGTTCAGCCAGTATAGGACCACGTCTGGGAGAAATTTCGAGTCAATCGGTCCAAAGACCTGGAAGCTATTGAAAAAATCGGCCGACGTTTTCATGAAAAAGGCCATTTTTTTCTTTAAAATATTCACCAAAAATACAAATTCCACCCGAATCCAACCAAAACCGGCGAGCCTCATTCCACCAGTGAGGAGGACATGCGTGTGCAATTTCGAGTCAATCGGTCAAAAGACGACCGTAACCCTAACCCTAGCCCCATAACCCTAACCCTAGCCCCATAACCCTAACCCTAACCCTAACCCTAGCCTCAGCCTTAAGCCAGCCTCACGAAACATTGTCCCTCTCACTAAAATATTCGCCAAAAATACAAATTTCACCCGAATCCAATGGGGACTGCTGTGTCTCGTTCAGCCAGTATAGGACCACGTCTGGGAGAAATTTCGAGTCAATCGGTCCAAAGACCTGGAAGCTATTGAAAAAATCGGCCGAAGTTTTCATGAAAAAGGCAATTTTTTCTTTAAAATATTCGCCAAAAATACAAATTTCACCCGAATCCAATGGGGACTGCTGTGTCTCGTTCAGCCAGTATAGGACCACGTCTGGGAGAAATTTCGAGTCAATCGGTCCAAAGACCTGGAAGCTATTGAAAAAATCGGCCGACGTTTTCATGAAAAAGGCCATTTTTTCTTTAAAATATTCGCCAAAAATACAAATTTCACCCGAATCCAACCAAAACTGGCGAGCCTCATTCCACCAGTGAGGAGGACATGCGTGTGCAATTTCGAGTCAATCGGTCAAAAGACAACCGTAACCCTAACCCTAGCCCCATAACCCTAACCCTAACCCTAACCCTAGCCTCAGCCTTAAGCCAGCCTCATGAAACATTGTCCCTCTCACTAAAATATTCGCCAAAAATACAAATTTCACCCGAATCCAATGGGGACTGCTGTGTCTCGTTCAGCCAGTATAGGACCACGTCTGGGAGAAATTTCGAGTCAATCGGTCCAAAGACCTGGAAGCTATTGAAAAAATCGGCCGACGTTTTCATGAAAAAGGCCATTTTTTCTTTAAAATATTCGCCAAAAATACAAATTTCACCCGAATCCAATGGGGACTGCTGTGTCTCGTTCAGCCAGTCTAGGACCACGTCTGTGAGAAATTTCGAGTCAATCGGTCCAAAGACCTGGAAGCTATTGAAAAAATCGGCCGACGTTTTCATGAAAAAGGCCATTTTTTCTTTAAAATATTCGCCAAAAATACAAATTTCACCCGAATCCAATGGGGACTGCTGTGTCTCGTTCAGCCAGTATAGGACCACGTCTGGGAGAAATTTCGAGTCAATCGGTCCAAAGACCTGGAAGCTATTGAAAAAATCGGCCGACGTTTTCATGAAAAAGGCCATTTTTTTCTTTAAAATATTCACCAAAAATACAAATTCCACCCGAATCCAACCAAAACCGGCGAGCCTCATTCCACCAGTGAGGAGGACATGCGTGTGCAATTTCGAGTCAATCGGTCAAAAGACGACCGTAACCCTAACCCTAGCCCCATAACCCTAACCCTAGCCCCATAACCCTAACCCTAACCCTAACCCTAGCCTCAGCCTTAAGCCAGCCTCATGAAACATTGTCCCTCTCACTAAAATATTCGCCAAAAATACAAATTTCACCCGAATCCAATGGGGACTGCTGTGTCTCGTTCAGCCAGTATAGGACCACGTCTGGGAGAAATTTCGAGTCAATCGGTCCAAAGACCTGGAAGCTATTGAAAAAATCGGCCGACGTTTTCATGAAAAAGGCCATTTTTTCTTTAAAATATTCGCCAAAAATACAAATTTCACCCGAATCCAACCAAAACTGGCGAGCCTCATTCCACCAGTGAGGAGGACATGCGTGTGCAATTTCGAGTCAATCGGTCAAAAGACGACCGTAACCCTAACCCTAGCCCCATAACCCTAACCCTAGCCCCATAACCCTAACCCTAACCCTAACCCTAGCCTCAGCCTTAAGCCAGCCTCATGAAACATTGTCCCTCTCACTAAAATATTCGCCAAAAATACAAATTTCACCCGAATCCAATGGGGACTGCTGTGTCTCGTTCAGCCAGTATAGGACCACGTCTGGGAGAAATTTCGAGTCAATCGGTCCAAAGACCTGGAAGCTATTGAAAAAATCGGCCGACGTTTTCATGAAAAAGGCCATTTTTTCTTTAAAATATTCGCCAAAAATACAAATTTCACCCGAATCCAATGGGGACTGCTGTGTCTCGTTCAGCCAGTATAGGACCACGTCTGGGAGAAATTTCGAGTCAATCGGTCCAAAGACCTGGAAGCTATTGAAAAAATCGGCCGACGTTTTCATGAAAAAGGCCATTTTTTTCTTTAAAATATTCACCAAAAATACAAATTCCACCCGAATCCAACCAAAACCGGCGAGCCTCATTCCACCAGTGAGGAGGACATGCGTGTGCAATTTCGAGTCAATCGGTCAAAAGACGACCGTAACCCTAACCCTAGCCCCATAACCCTAACCCTAGCCCCATAACCCTAACCCTAACCCTAACCCTAGCCTCAGCCTTAAGCCAGCCTCACGAAACATTGTCCCTCTCACTAAAATATTCGCCAAAAATACAAATTTCACCCGAATCCAATGGGGACTGCTGTGTCTCGTTCAGCCAGTATAGGACCACGTCTGGGAGAAATTTCGAGTCAATCGGTCCAAAGACCTGGAAGCTATTGAAAAAATCGGCCGAAGTTTTCATGAAAAAGGCAATTTTTTCTTTAAAATATTCGCCAAAAATACAAATTTCACCCGAATCCAATGGGGACTGCTGTGTCTCGTTCAGCCAGTATAGGACCACGTCTGGGAGAAATTTCGAGTCAATCGGTCCAAAGACCTGGAAGCTATTGAAAAAATCGGCCGACGTTTTCATGAAAAAGGCCATTTTTTCTTTAAAATATTCGCCAAAAATACAAATTTCACCCGAATCCAACCAAAACTGGCGAGCCTCATTCCACCAGTGAGGAGGACATGCGTGTGCAATTTCGAGTCAATCGGTCAAAAGACAACCGTAACCCTAACCCTAGCCCCATAACCCTAACCCTAACCCTAACCCTAGCCTCAGCCTTAAGCCAGCCTCATGAAACATTGTCCCTCTCACTAAAATATTCGCCAAAAATACAAATTTCACCCGAATCCAATGGGGACTGCTGTGTCTCGTTCAGCCAGTATAGGACCACGTCTGGGAGAAATTTCGAGTCAATCGGTCCAAAGACCTGGAAGCTATTGAAAAAATCGGCCGACGTTTTCATGAAAAAGGCCATTTTTTCTTTAAAATATTCGCCAAAAATACAAATTTCACCCGAATCCAATGGGGACTGCTGTGTCTCGTTCAGCCAGTCTAGGACCACGTCTGTGAGAAATTTCGAGTCAATCGGTCCAAAGACCTGGAAGCTATTGAAAAAATCGGCCGACGTTTTCATGAAAAAGGCCATTTTTTCTTTAAAATATTCGCCAAAAATACAAATTTCACCCGAATCCAATGGGGACTGCTGTGTCTCGTTCAGCCAGTATAGGACCACGTCTGGGAGAAATTTCGAGTCAATCGGTCCAAAGACCTGGAAGCTATTGAAAAAATCGGCCGACGTTTTCATGAAAAAGGCCATTTTTTTCTTTAAAATATTCACCAAAAATACAAATTCCACCCGAATCCAACCAAAACCGGCGAGCCTCATTCCACCAGTGAGGAGGACATGCGTGTGCAATTTCGAGTCAATCGGTCAAAAGACGACCGTAACCCTAACCCTAGCCCCATAACCCTAACCCTAGCCCCATAACCCTAACCCTAACCCTAACCCTAGCCTCAGCCTTAAGCCAGCCTCATGAAACATTGTCCCTCTCACTAAAATATTCGCCAAAAATACAAATTTCACCCGAATCCAATGGGGACTGCTGTGTCTCGTTCAGCCAGTATAGGACCACGTCTGGGAGAAATTTCGAGTCAATCGGTCCAAAGACCTGGAAGCTATTGAAAAAATCGGCCGACGTTTTCATGAAAAAGGCCATTTTTTCTTTAAAATATTCGCCAAAAATACAAATTTCACCCGAATCCAATGGGGACTGCTGTGTCTCGTTCAGCCAGTCTAGGACCACGTCTGTGAGAAATTTCGAGTCAATCGGTCCAAAGACCTGGAAGCTATTGAAAAAATCGGCCGACGTTTTCATGAAAAAGGCCATTTTTTCTTTAAAATATTCGCCAAAAATACAAATTTCACCCGAATCCAATGGGGACTGCTGTGTCTCGTTCAGCCAGTATAGGACCACGTCTGGGAGAAATTTCGAGTCAATCGGTCCAAAGACCTGGAAGCTATTGAAAAAATCGGCCGACGTTTTCATGAAAAAGGCCATTTTTTTCTTTAAAATATTCACCAAAAATACAAATTCCACCCGAATCCAACCAAAACCGGCGAGCCTCATTCCACCAGTGAGGAGGACATGCGTGTGCAATTTCGAGTCAATCGGTCAAAAGACGACCGTAACCCTAACCCTAGCCCCATAACCCTAACCCTAGCCCCATAACCCTAACCCTAACCCTAACCCTAGCCTCAGCCTTAAGCCAGCCTCATGAAACATTGTCCCTCTCACTAAAATATTCGCCAAAAATACAAATTTCACCCGAATCCAATGGGGACTGCTGTGTCTCGTTCAGCCAGTATAGGACCACGTCTGGGAGAAATTTCGAGTCAATCGGTCCAAAGACCTGGAAGCTATTGAAAAAATCGGCCGACGTTTTCATGAAAAAGGCCATTTTTTCTTTAAAATATTCGCCAAAAATACAAATTTCACCCGAATCCAACCAAAACTGGCGAGCCTCATTCCACCAGTGAGGAGGACATGCGTGTGCAATTTCGAGTCAATCGGTCAAAAGACAACCGTAACCCTAACCCTAGCCCCATAACCCTAACCCTAACCCTAACCCTAGCCTCAGCCTTAAGCCAGCCTCATGAAACATTGTCCCTCTCACTAAAATATTCGCCAAAAATACAAATTTCACCCGAATCCAATGGGGACTGCTGTGTCTCGTTCAGCCAGTATAGGACCACGTCTGGGAGAAATTTCGAGTCAATCGGTCCAAAGACCTGGAAGCTATTGAAAAAATCGGCCGACGTTTTCATGAAAAAGGCCATTTTTTCTTTAAAATATTCGCCAAAAATACAAATTTCACCCGAATCCAATGGGGACTGCTGTGTCTCGTTCAGCCAGTCTAGGACCACGTCTGTGAGAAATTTCGAGTCAATCGGTCCAAAGACCTGGAAGCTATTGAAAAAATCGGCCGACGTTTTCATGAAAAAGGCCATTTTTTCTTTAAAATATTCGCCAAAAATACAAATTTCACCCGAATCCAATGGGGACTGCTGTGTCTCGTTCAGCCAGTATAGGACCACGTCTGGGAGAAATTTCGAGTCAATCGGTCCAAAGACCTGGAAGCTATTGAAAAAATCGGCCGACGTTTTCATGAAAAAGGCCATTTTTTTCTTTAAAATATTCACCAAAAATACAAATTCCACCCGAATCCAACCAAAACCGGCGAGCCTCATTCCACCAGTGAGGAGGACATGCGTGTGCAATTTCGAGTCAATCGGTCAAAAGACGACCGTAACCCTAACCCTAGCCCCATAACCCTAACCCTAGCCCCATAACCCTAACCCTAACCCTAACCCTAGCCTCAGCCTTAAGCCAGCCTCATGAAACATTGTCCCTCTCACTAAAATATTCGCCAAAAATACAAATTTCACCCGAATCCAATGGGGACTGCTGTGTCTCGTTCAGCCAGTATAGGACCACGTCTGGGAGAAATTTCGAGTCAATCGGTCCAAAGACCTGGAAGCTATTGAAAAAATCGGCCGACGTTTTCATGAAAAAGGCCATTTTTTCTTTAAAATATTCACCAAAAATACAAATTTCACCCGAATCCAACCAAAACTGGCGAGCCTCATTCCACCAGTGAGGAGGACATGCGTGTGCAATTTCGAGTCAATCGGTCAAAAGACAACCGTAACCCTAACCCTAGCCCCATAACCCTAACCCTAACCCTAACCCTAGCCTCAGCCTTAAGCCAGCCTCATGAAACATTGTCCCTCTCACTAAAATATTCGCCAAAAATACAAATTTCACCCGAATCCAATGGGGACTGCTGTGTCTCGTTCAGCCAGTATAGGACCACGTCTGGGAGAAATTTCGAGTCAATCGGTCCA
Organism: Pagrus pagrus; assembly: GCF_965226575.1. Taxonomy (NCBI): domain Eukaryota; kingdom Metazoa; phylum Chordata; class Actinopteri; order Spariformes; family Sparidae; genus Pagrus; species Pagrus pagrus. The sequence continues at coordinate 16,019 of NW_028175227.1, read as the reverse complement.
AAGACCTGGAAGCTATTGAAAAAATCGGCCGACGTTTTCATGAAAAAGGCCATTTTTTCTTTAAAATATTCGCCAAAAATACAAATTTCACCCGAATCCAATGGGGACTGCTGTGTCTCGTTCAGCCAGTCTAGGACCACGTCTGTGAGAAATTTCGAGTCAATCGGTCCAAAGACCTGGAAGCTATTGAAAAAATCGGCCGACGTTTTCATGAAAAAGGCCATTTTTTCTTTAAAATATTCGCCAAAAATACAAATTTCACCCGAATCCAATGGGGACTGCTGTGTCTCGTTCAGCCAGTATAGGACCACGTCTGGGAGAAATTTCGAGTCAATCGGTCCAAAGACCTGGAAGCTATTGAAAAAATCGGCCGACGTTTTCATGAAAAAGGCCATTTTTTTCTTTAAAATATTCACCAAAAATACAAATTCCACTCGAATCCAACCAAAACCGGCGAGCCTCATTCCACCAGTGAGGAGGACATGCGTGTGCAATTTCGAGTCAATCGGTCAAAAGACGACCGTAACCCTAACCCTAGCCCCATAACCCTAACCCTAGCCCCATAACCCTAACCCTAACCCTAACCCTAGCCTCAGCCTTAAGCCAGCCTCATGAAACATTGTCCCTCTCACTAAAATATTCGCCAAAAATACAAATTTCACCCGAATCCAATGGGGACTGCTGTGTCTCGTTCAGCCAGTATAGGACCACGTCTGGGAGAAATTTCGAGTCAATCGGTCCAAAGACCTGGAAGCTATTGAAAAAATCGGCCGACGTTTTCATGAAAAAGGCCATTTTTTCTTTAAAATATTCGCCAAAAATACAAATTTCACCCGAATCCAATGGGGACTGCTGTGTCTCGTTCAGCCAGTATAGGACCACGTCTGGGAGAAATTTCGAGTCAATCGGTCCAAAGACCTGGAAGCTATTGAAAAAATCGGCCGACGTTTTCATGAAAAAGGCCATTTTTTTCTTTAAAATATTCACCAAAAATACAAATTCCACCGGAATCCAACCAAAACCGGCGAACCTCATTCCACCAGTGAGGAGGACATGCGTGTGCAATTTCGAGTCAATCGGTCAAAAGACGACCGTAACCCTAACCCTAGCCCCATAACCCTAACCCTAGCCCCATAACCCTAACCCTAGCCTCAGCCTTAAGCCAGCCTCATGAAACATTGTCCCTCTCACTAAAATATTCGCCAAAAATACAAATTTCACCCGAATCCAATGGGGACTGCTGTGTCTCGTTCAGCCAGTATAGGACCACGTCTGGGAGAAATTTCGAGTCAATCGGTCCAAAGACCTGGAAGCTATTGAAAAAATCGGCCGACGTTTTCATGAAAAAGGCCATTTTTTCTTTAAAATATTCGCCAAAAATACAAATTTCACCCGAATCCAATGGGGACTGCTGTGTCTCGTTCAGCCAGTATAGGACCACGTCTGGGAGAAATTTCGAGTCAATCGGTCCAAAGACCTGGAAGCTATTGAAAAAATCGGCCGACGTTTTCATGAAAAAGGCCATTTTTTTCTTTAAAATATTCACCAAAAATACAAATTCCACCCGAATCCAACCAAAACCGGCGAGCCTCATTCCACCAGTGAGGAGGACATGCGTGTGCAATTTCGAGTCAATCGGTCAAAAGACGACCGTAACCCTAACCCTAGCCCCATAACCCTAACCCTAGCCCCATAACCCTAACCCTAACCCTAACCCTAGCCTCAGCCTTAAGCCAGCCTCATGAAACATTGTCCCTCTCACTAAAATATTCGCCAAAAATACAAATTTCACCCGAATCCAATGGGGACTGCTGTGTCTCGTTCAGCCAGTATAGGACCACGTCTGGGAGAAATTTCGAGTCAATCGGTCCAAAGACCTGGAAGCTATTGAAAAAATCGGCCGACGTTTTCATGAAAAAGGCCATTTTTTCATTAAAATATTCGCCAAAAATACAAATTTCACCCGAATCCAATGGGGACTGCTGTGTCTCGTTCAGCCAGTATAGGACCACGTCTGGGAGAAATTTTGAGTCAATCGGTCCAAAGACCTGGAAGCTATTGAAAAAATCGGCCGACGTTTTCATGAAAAAGGCCATTTTTTCTTTAAAATATTCGCCAAAAATACAAATTTCACCCGAATCCAATGGGGACTGCTGTGTCTCGTTCAGCCAGTATAGGACCACGTCTGGGAGAAATTTCGAGTCAATCGGTCCAAAGACCTGGAAGCTATTGAAAAAATCGGCCGACGTTTTCATGAAAAAGGCCATTTTTTTCTTTGAAATATTCACCAAAAATACAAATTCCACCGGAATCCAACCAAAACCGGCGAACCTCATTCCACCAGTGAGGAGGACATGCGTGTGCAATTTCGAGTCAATCGGTCAAAAGACGACCGTAACCCTAACCCTAGCCCCATAACCCTAACCCTAGCCCCATAACCCTAACCCTAGCCTCAGCCTTAAGCCAGCCTCATGAAACATTGTCCCTCTCACTAAAATATTCGCCAAAAATACAAATTTCACCCGAATCCAATGGGGACTGCTGTGTCTCGTTCAGCCAGTATAGGACCACGTCTGGGAGAAATTTCGAGTCAATCGGTCCAAAGACCTGGAAGCTATTGAAAAAATCGGCCGACGTTTTCATGAAAAAGGCCATTTTTTTCTTTAAAATATTCACCAAAAATACAAATTCCACCCGAATCCAACCAAAACCGGCGAGCCTCATTCCACCAGTGAGGAGGACATGCGTGTGCAATTTCGAGTCAATCGGTCAAAAGACGACCGTAACCCTAACCCTAGCCCCATAACCCTAACCCTAGCCCCATAACCCTAACCCTAACCCTAACCCTAGCCTCAGCCTTAAGCCAGCCTCATGAAACATTGTCCCTCTCACTAAAATATTCGCCAAAAATACAAATTTCACCCGAATCCAATGGGGACTGCTGTGTCTCGTTCAGCCAGTATAGGACCACGTCTGGGAGAAATTTCGAGTCAATCGGTCCAAAGACCTGGAAGCTATTGAAAAAATCGGCCGACGTTTTCATGAAAAAGGCCATTTTTTCTTTAAAATATTCGCCAAAAATACAAATTTCACCCGAATCCAATGGGGACTGCTGTGTCTCGTTCAGCCAGTATAGGACCACGTCTGGGAGAAATTTCGAGTCAATCGGTCCAAAGACCTGGAAGCTATTGAAAAAATCGGCCGACGTTTCCATGAAAAAGGCCATTTTTTCTTTAAAATATTCGCCAAAAATACAAATTTCACCCGAATCCAACCAAAACTGGCGAGCCTCATTCCACCAGTGAGGAGGACATGCGTGTGCAATTTCGAGTCAATCGGTCAAAAGACGACCGTAACCCTAACCCTAGCCCCATAACCCTAACCCTAGCCCCATAACCCTAACCCTAACCCTAACCCTAGCCTCAGCCTTAAGCCAGCCTCATGAAACATTGTCCCTCTCACTAAAATATTCGCCAAAAATACAAATTTCACCCGAATCCAATGGGGACTGCTGTGTCTCGTTCAGCCAGTCTAGGACCACGTCTGTGAGAAATTTCGAGTCAATCGGTCCAAAGACCTGGAAGCTATTGAAAAAATCGGCCGACGTTTTCATGAAAAAGGCCATTTTTTCTTTAAAATATTCGCCAAAAATACAAATTTCACCCGAATCCAATGGGGACTGCTGTGTCTCGTTCAGCCAGTATAGGACCACGTCTGGGAGAAATTTCGAGTCAATCGGTCCAAAGACCTGGAAGCTATTGAAAAAATCGGCCGACGTTTTCATGAAAAAGGCCATTTTTTCTTTAAAATATTCGCCAAAAATACAAATTTCACCCGAATCCAATGGGGACTGCTGTGTCTCGTTCAGCCAGTATAGGACCACGTCTGGGAGAAATTTCGAGTCAATCGGTCCAAAGACCTGGAAGCTATTGAAAAAATCGGCCGACGTTTTCATGAAAAAGGCCATTTTTTTCTTTAAAATATTCACCAAAAATACAAATTCCACCGGAATCCAACCAAAACCGGCGAACCTCATTCCACCAGTGAGGAGGACATGCGTGTGCAATTTCGAGTCAATCGGTCAAAAGACGACCGTAACCCTAACCCTAGCCCCATAACCCTAACCCTAGCCCCATAACCCTAACCCTAGCCTCAGCCTTAAGCCAGCCTCATGAAACATTGTCCCTCTCACTAAAATATTCGCCAAAAATACAAATTTCACCCGAATCCAATGGGGACTGCTGTGTCTCGTTCAGCCAGTATAGGACCACGTCTGGGAGAAATTTCGAGTCAATCGGTCCAAAGACCTGGAAGCTATTGAAAAAATCGGCCGACGTTTTCATGAAAAAGGCCATTTTTTCTTTAAAATATTCGCCAAAAATACAAATTTCACCCGAATCCAATGGGGACTGCTGTGTCTCGTTCAGCCAGTATAGGACCACGTCTGGGAGAAATTTCGAGTCAATCGGTCCAAAGACCTGGAAGCTATTGAAAAAATCGGCCGACGTTTTCATGAAAAAGGCCATTTTTTTCTTTAAAATATTCACCAAAAATACAAATTCCACCCGAATCCAACCAAAACCGGCGAGCCTCATTCCACCAGTGAGGAGGACATGCGTGTGCAATTTCGAGTCAATCGGTCAAAAGACGACCGTAACCCTAACCCTAGCCCCATAACCCTAACCCTAGCCCCATAACCCTAACCCTAACCCTAACCCTAGCCTCAGCCTTAAGCCAGCCTCATGAAACATTGTCCCTCTCACTAAAATATTCGCCAAAAATACAAATTTCACCCGAATCCAATGGGGACTGCTGTGTCTCGTTCAGCCAGTATAGGACCACGTCTGGGAGAAATTTCGAGTCAATCGGTCCAAAGACCTGGAAGCTATTGAAAAAATCGGCCGACGTTTTCATGAAAAAGGCCATTTTTTCATTAAAATATTCGCCAAAAATACAAATTTCACCCGAATCCAATGGGGACTGCTGTGTCTCGTTCAGCCAGTATAGGACCACGTCTGGGAGAAATTTTGAGTCAATCGGTCCAAAGACCTGGAAGCTATTGAAAAAATCGGCCGACGTTTTCATGAAAAAGGCCATTTTTTCTTTAAAATATTCGCCAAAAATACAAATTTCACCCGAATCCAATGGGGACTGCTGTGTCTCGTTCAGCCAGTATAGGACCACGTCTGGGAGAAATTTCGAGTCAATCGGTCCAAAGACCTGGAAGCTATTGAAAAAATCGGCCGACGTTTTCATGAAAAAGGCCATTTTTTTCTTTGAAATATTCACCAAAAATACAAATTCCACCGGAATCCAACCAAAACCGGCGAACCTCATTCCACCAGTGAGGAGGACATGCGTGTGCAATTTCGAGTCAATCGGTCAAAAGACGACCGTAACCCTAACCCTAGCCCCATAACCCTAACCCTAGCCCCATAACCCTAACCCTAGCCTCAGCCTTAAGCCAGCCTCATGAAACATTGTCCCTCTCACTAAAATATTCGCCAAAAATACAAATTTCACCCGAATCCAATGGGGACTGCTGTGTCTCGTTCAGCCAGTATAGGACCACGTCTGGGAGAAATTTCGAGTCAATCGGTCCAAAGACCTGGAAGCTATTGAAAAAATCGGCCGACGTTTTCATGAAAAAGGCCATTTTTTTCTTTAAAATATTCACCAAAAATACAAATTCCACCCGAATCCAACCAAAACCGGCGAGCCTCATTCCACCAGTGAGGAGGACATGCGTGTGCAATTTCGAGTCAATCGGTCAAAAGACGACCGTAACCCTAACCCTAGCCCCATAACCCTAACCCTAGCCCCATAACCCTAACCCTAACCCTAACCCTAGCCTCAGCCTTAAGCCAGCCTCATGAAACATTGTCCCTCTCACTAAAATATTCGCCAAAAATACAAATTTCACCCGAATCCAATGGGGACTGCTGTGTCTCGTTCAGCCAGTATAGGACCACGTCTGGGAGAAATTTCGAGTCAATCGGTCCAAAGACCTGGAAGCTATTGAAAAAATCGGCCGACGTTTTCATGAAAAAGGCCATTTTTTCTTTAAAATATTCGCCAAAAATACAAATTTCACCCGAATCCAATGGGGACTGCTGTGTCTCGTTCAGCCAGTATAGGACCACGTCTGGGAGAAATTTCGAGTCAATCGGTCCAAAGACCTGGAAGCTATTGAAAAAATCGGCCGACGTTTCCATGAAAAAGGCCATTTTTTCTTTAAAATATTCGCCAAAAATACAAATTTCACCCGAATCCAACCAAAACTGGCGAGCCTCATTCCACCAGTGAGGAGGACATGCGTGTGCAATTTCGAGTCAATCGGTCAAAAGACGACCGTAACCCTAACCCTAGCCCCATAACCCTAACCCTAGCCCCATAACCCTAACCCTAACCCTAACCCTAGCCTCAGCCTTAAGCCAGCCTCATGAAACATTGTCCCTCTCACTAAAATATTCGCCAAAAATACAAATTTCACCCGAATCCAATGGGGACTGCTGTGTCTCGTTCAGCCAGTATAGGACCACGTCTGGGAGAAATTTCGAGTCAATCGGTCCAAAGACCTGGAAGCTATTGAAAAAATCGGCCGACGTTTTCATGAAAAAGGCCATTTTTTTCTTTAAAATATTCACCAAAAATACAAATTCCACCCGAATCCAACCAAAACCGGCGAGCCTCATTCCACCAGTGAGGAGGACATGCGTGTGCAATTTCGAGTCAATCGGTCAAAAGACGACCGTAACCCTAACCCTAGCCCCATAACCCTAACCCTAGCCCCATAACCCTAACCCTAACCCTAACCCTAGCCTCAGCCTTAAGCCAGCCTCATGAAACATTGTCCCTCTCACTAAAATATTCGCCAAAAATACAAATTTCACCCGAATCCAATGGGGACTGCTGTGTCTCGTTCAGCCAGTATAGGACCACGTCTGGGAGAAATTTCGAGTCAATCGGTCCAAAGACCTGGAAGCTATTGAAAAAATCGGCCGACGTTTTCATGAAAAAGGCCATTTTTTCTTTAAAATATTCGCCAAAAATACAAATTTCACCCGAATCCAATGGGGACTGCTGTGTCTCGTTCAGCCAGTATAGGACCACGTCTGGGAGAAATTTCGAGTCAATCGGTCCAAAGACCTGGAAGCTATTGAAAAAATCGGCCGACGTTTCCATGAAAAAGGCCATTTTTTCTTTAAAATATTCGCCAAAAATACAAATTTCACCCGAATCCAACCAAAACTGGCGAGCCTCATTCCACCAGTGAGGAGGACATGCGTGTGCAATTTCGAGTCAATCGGTCAAAAGACGACCGTAACCCTAACCCTAGCCCCATAACCCTAACCCTAGCCCCATAACCCTAACCCTAACCCTAACCCTAGCCTCAGCCTTAAGCCAGCCTCATGAAACATTGTCCCTCTCACTAAAATATTCGCCAAAAATACAAATTTCACCCGAATCCAATGGGGACTGCTGTGTCTCGTTCAGCCAGTCTAGGACCACGTCTGTGAGAAATTTCGAGTCAATCGGTCCAAAGACCTGGAAGCTATTGAAAAAATCGGCCGACGTTTTCATGAAAAAGGCCATTTTTTCTTTAAAATATTCGCCAAAAATACAAATTTCACCCGAATCCAATGGGGACTGCTGTGTCTCGTTCAGCCAGTATAGGACCACGTCTGGGAGAAATTTCGAGTCAATCGGTCCAAAGACCTGGAAGCTATTGAAAAAATCGGCCGACGTTTTCATGAAAAAGGCCATTTTTTCTTTAAAATATTCGCCAAAAATACAAATTTCACCCGAATCCAATGGGGACTGCTGTGTCTCGTTCAGCCAGTATAGGACCACGTCTGGGAGAAATTTCGAGTCAATCGGTCCAAAGACCTGGAAGCTATTGAAAAAATCGGCCGACGTTTTCATGAAAAAGGCCATTTTTTTCTTTAAAATATTCACCAAAAATACAAATTCCACCGGAATCCAACCAAAACCGGCGAACCTCATTCCACCAGTGAGGAGGACATGCGTGTGCAATTTCGAGTCAATCGGTCAAAAGACGACCGTAACCCTAACCCTAGCCCCATAACCCTAACCCTAGCCCCATAACCCTAACCCTAGCCTCAGCCTTAAGCCAGCCTCATGAAACATTGTCCCTCTCACTAAAATATTCGCCAAAAATACAAATTTCACCCGAATCCAATGGGGACTGCTGTGTCTCGTTCAGCCAGTATAGGACCACGTCTGGGAGAAATTTCGAGTCAATCGGTCCAAAGACCTGGAAGCTATTGAAAAAATCGGCCGACGTTTTCATGAAAAAGGCCATTTTTTCTTTAAAATATTCGCCAAAAATACAAATTTCACCCGAATCCAATGGGGACTGCTGTGTCTCGTTCAGCCAGTATAGGACCACGTCTGGGAGAAATTTCGAGTCAATCGGTCCAAAGACCTGGAAGCTATTGAAAAAATCGGCCGACGTTTTCATGAAAAAGGCCATTTTTTTCTTTAAAATATTCACCAAAAATACAAATTCCACCCGAATCCAACCAAAACCGGCGAGCCTCATTCCACCAGTGAGGAGGACATGCGTGTGCAATTTCGAGTCAATCGGTCAAAAGACGACCGTAACCCTAACCCTAGCCCCATAACCCTAACCCTAGCCCCATAACCCTAACCCTAACCCTAACCCTAGCCTCAGCCTTAAGCCAGCCTCATGAAACATTGTCCCTCTCACTAAAATATTCGCCAAAAATACAAATTTCACCCGAATCCAATGGGGACTGCTGTGTCTCGTTCAGCCAGTATAGGACCACGTCTGGGAGAAATTTCGAGTCAATCGGTCCAAAGACCTGGAAGCTATTGAAAAAATCGGCCGACGTTTTCATGAAAAAGGCCATTTTTTCATTAAAATATTCGCCAAAAATACAAATTTCACCCGAATCCAATGGGGACTGCTGTGTCTCGTTCAGCCAGTATAGGACCACGTCTGGGAGAAATTTTGAGTCAATCGGTCCAAAGACCTGGAAGCTATTGAAAAAATCGGCCGACGTTTTCATGAAAAAGGCCATTTTTTCTTTAAAATATTCGCCAAAAATACAAATTTCACCCGAATCCAATGGGGACTGCTGTGTCTCGTTCAGCCAGTATAGGACCACGTCTGGGAGAAATTTCGAGTCAATCGGTCCAAAGACCTGGAAGCTATTGAAAAAATCGGCCGACGTTTTCATGAAAAAGGCCATTTTTTTCTTTGAAATATTCACCAAAAATACAAATTCCACCGGAATCCAACCAAAACCGGCGAACCTCATTCCACCAGTGAGGAGGACATGCGTGTGCAATTTCGAGTCAATCGGTCAAAAGACGACCGTAACCCTAACCCTAGCCCCATAACCCTAACCCTAGCCCCATAACCCTAACCCTAGCCTCAGCCTTAAGCCAGCCTCATGAAACATTGTCCCTCTCACTAAAATATTCGCCAAAAATACAAATTTCACCCGAATCCAATGGGGACTGCTGTGTCTCGTTCAGCCAGTATAGGACCACGTCTGGGAGAAATTTCGAGTCAATCGGTCCAAAGACCTGGAAGCTATTGAAAAAATCGGCCGACGTTTTCATGAAAAAGGCCATTTTTTTCTTTAAAATATTCACCAAAAATACAAATTCCACCCGAATCCAACCAAAACCGGCGAGCCTCATTCCACCAGTGAGGAGGACATGCGTGTGCAATTTCGAGTCAATCGGTCAAAAGACGACCGTAACCCTAACCCTAGCCCCATAACCCTAACCCTAGCCCCATAACCCTAACCCTAACCCTAACCCTAGCCTCAGCCTTAAGCCAGCCTCATGAAACATTGTCCCTCTCACTAAAATATTCGCCAAAAATACAAATTTCACCCGAATCCAATGGGGACTGCTGTGTCTCGTTCAGCCAGTATAGGACCACGTCTGGGAGAAATTTCGAGTCAATCGGTCCAAAGACCTGGAAGCTATTGAAAAAATCGGCCGACGTTTTCATGAAAAAGGCCATTTTTTCTTTAAAATATTCGCCAAAAATACAAATTTCACCCGAATCCAATGGGGACTGCTGTGTCTCGTTCAGCCAGTATAGGACCACGTCTGGGAGAAATTTCGAGTCAATCGGTCCAAAGACCTGGAAGCTATTGAAAAAATCGGCCGACGTTTCCATGAAAAAGGCCATTTTTTCTTTAAAATATTCGCCAAAAATACAAATTTCACCCGAATCCAACCAAAACTGGCGAGCCTCATTCCACCAGTGAGGAGGACATGCGTGTGCAATTTCGAGTCAATCGGTCAAAAGACGACCGTAACCCTAACCCTAGCCCCATAACCCTAACCCTAGCCCCATAACCCTAACCCTAACCCTAACCCTAGCCTCAGCCTTAAGCCAGCCTCATGAAACATTGTCCCTCTCACTAAAATATTCGCCAAAAATACAAATTTCACCCGAATCCAATGGGGACTGCTGTGTCTCGTTCAGCCAGTATAGGACCACGTCTGGGAGAAATTTCGAGTCAATCGGTCCAAAGACCTGGAAGCTATTGAAAAAATCGGCCGACGTTTTCATGAAAAAGGCCATTTTTTTCTTTAAAATATTCACCAAAAATACAAATTCCACCCGAATCCAACCAAAACCGGCGAGCCTCATTCCACCAGTGAGGAGGACATGCGTGTGCAATTTCGAGTCAATCGGTCAAAAGACGACCGTAACCCTAACCCTAGCCCCATAACCCTAACCCTAGCCCCATAACCCTAACCCTAACCCTAACCCTAGCCTCAGCCTTAAGCCAGCCTCATGAAACATTGTCCCTCTCACTAAAATATTCGCCAAAAATACAAATTTCACCCGAATCCAATGGGGACTGCTGTGTCTCGTTCAGCCAGTATAGGACCACGTCTGGGAGAAATTTCGAGTCAATCGGTCCAAAGACCTGGAAGCTATTGAAAAAATCGGCCGACGTTTTCATGAAAAAGGCCATTTTTTCTTTAAAATATTCGCCAAAAATACAAATTTCACCCGAATCCAATGGGGACTGCTGTGTCTCGTTCAGCCAGTATAGGACCACGTCTGGGAGAAATTTCGAGTCAATCGGTCCAAAGACCTGGAAGCTATTGAAAAAATCGGCCGACGTTTCCATGAAAAAGGCCATTTTTTCTTTAAAATATTCGCCAAAAATACAAATTTCACCCGAATCCAACCAAAACTGGCGAGCCTCATTCCACCAGTGAGGAGGACATGCGTGTGCAATTTCGAGTCAATCGGTCAAAAGACGACCGTAACCCTAACCCTAGCCCCATAACCCTAACCCTAGCCCCATAACCCTAACCCTAACCCTAACCCTAGCCTCAGCCTTAAGCCAGCCTCATGAAACATTGTCCCTCTCACTAAAATATTCGCCAAAAATACAAATTTCACCCGAATCCAATGGGGCCTGCTGTGTCTCGTTCAGCCAGTATAGGACCACGTCTGGGAGAAATTTCGAGTCAATCGGTCCAAAGACCTGGAAGCTATTGAAAAAATCGGCCGACGTTTTCATGAAAAAGGCCATTTTTTTCTTTAAAATATTCACCAAAAATACAAATTCCACCCGAATCCAACCAAAACCGGCGAGCCTCATTCCACCAGTGAGGAGGACATGCGTGTGCAATTTCGAGTCAATCGGTCAAAAGACGACCGTAACCCTAACCCTAGCCCCATAACCCTAACCCTAGCCCCATAACCCTAACCCTAACCCTAACCCTAGCCTCAGCCTTAAGCCAGCCTCATGAAACATTGTCCCTCTCACTAAAATATTCGCCAAAAATACAAATTTCACCCGAATCCAATGGGGACTGCTGTGTCTCGTTCAGCCAGTATAGGACCACGTCTGGGAGAAATTTCGAGTCAATCGGTCCAAAGACCTGGAAGCTATTGAAAAAATCGGCCGACGTTTTCATGAAAAAGGCCATTTTTTCATTAAAATATTCGCCAAAAATACAAATTTCACCCGAATCCAATGGGGACTGCTGTGTCTCGTTCAGCCAGTATAGGACCACGTCTGGGAGAAATTTCGAGTCAATCGGTCCAAAGACCTGGAAGCTATTGAAAAAATCGGCCGACGTTTTCATGAAAAAGGCCATTTTTTCTTTAAAATATTCGCCAAAAATACAAATTTCACCCGAATCCAATGGGGACTGCTGTGTCTCGTTCAGCCAGTATAGGACCACGTCTGGGAGAAATTTCGAGTCAATCGGTCCAAAGACCTGGAAGCTATTGAAAAAATCGGCCGACGTTTCCATGAAAAAGGCCATTTTTTCTTTAAAATATTCGCCAAAAATACAAATTTCACCCGAATCCAACCAAAACTGGCGAGCCTCATTCCACCAGTGAGGAGGACATGCGTGTGCAATTTCGAGTCAATCGGTCAAAAGACGACCGTAACCCTAACCCTAGCCCCATAACCCTAACCCTAGCCCCATAACCCTAACCCTAACCCTAACCCTAGCCTCAGCCTTAAGCCAGCCTCATGAAACATTGTCCCTCTCACTAAAATATTCGCCAAAAATACAAATTTCACCCGAATCCAATGGGGACTGCTGTGTCTCGTTCAGCCAGTATAGGACCACGTCTGGGAGAAATTTCGAGTCAATCGGTCCAAAGACCTGGAAGCTATTGAAAAAATCGGCCGACGTTTTCATGAAAAAGGCCATTTTTTCTTTAAAATATTCGCCAAAAATACAAATTTCACCCGAATCCAACCAAAACTGGCGAGCCTCATTCCACCAGTGAGGAGGACATGCGTGTGCAATTTCGAGTCAATCGGTCAAAAGACGACCGTAACCCTAACCCTAGCCCCATAACCCTAACCCTAGCCCCATAACCCTAACCCTAACCCTAACCCTAGCCTCAGCCTTAAGCCAGCCTCATGAAACATTGTCCCTCTCACTAAAATATTCGCCAAAAATACAAATTTCACCCGAATCCAATGGGGACTGCTGTGTCTCGTTCAGCCAGTATAGGACCACGTCTGGGAGAAATTTCGAGTCAATCGGTCCAAAGACCTGGAAGCTATTGAAAAAATCGGCCGACGTTTTCATGAAAAAGGCCATTTTTTCTTTAAAATATTCGCCAAAAATACAAATTTCACCCGAATCCAACCAAAACCGGCGAGCCTCATTCCACCAGTGAGGAGGACATGCGTGTGCAATTTCGAGTCAATCGGTCAAAAGACGACCGTAACCCTAACCCTAGCCCCATAACCCTAACCCTAGCCCCATAACCCTAACCCTAACCCTAACCCTAGCCTCAGCCTTAAGCCAGCCTCATGAAACATTGTCCCTCTCACTAAAATATTCGCCAAAAATACAAATTTCACCCGAATCCAATGGGGACTGCTGTGTCTCGTTCAGCCAGTATAGGACCACGTCTGGGAGAAATTTCGAGTCAATCGGTCCAAAGACCTGGAAGCTATTGAAAAAATGGGCCGACGTTTTCATGAAAAAGGCCATTTTTTCTTTAAAATATTCGCCAAAAATACAAATTTCACCCGAATCCAACCAAAACCGGCGAGCCTCATTCCACCAGTGAGGAGGACATGCGTGTGCAATTTCGAGTCAATCGGTCAAAAGACGACCGTAACCCTAACCCTAGCCCCATAACCCTAACCCTAGCCCCATAACCCTAACCCTAACCCTAACCCTAGCCTCAGCCTTAAGCCAGCCTCATGAAACATTGTCCCTCTCACTAAAATATTCGCCAAAAATACAAATTTCACCCGAATCCAATGGGGACTGCTGTGTCTCGTTCAGCCAGTATAGGACCACGTCTGGGAGAAATTTCGAGTCAATCGGTCCAAAGACCTGGAAGCTATTGAAAAAATCGGCCGACGTTTTCATGAAAAAGGCCATTTTTTTCTTTAAAATATTCACCAAAAATACAAATTCCACCCGAATCCAACCAAAACCGGCGAGCCTCATTCCACCAGTGAGGAGGACATGCGTGTGCAATTTCGAGTCAATCGGTCAAAAGACGACCGTAACCCTAACCCTAGCCCCATAACCCTAACCCTAGCCCCATAACCCTAACCCTAACCCTAACCCTAGCCTCAGCCTTAAGCCAGCCTCATGAAACATTGTCCCTCTCACTAAAATATTCGCCAAAAATACAAATTTCACCCGAATCCAATGGGGACTGCTGTGTCTCGTTCAGCCAGTATAGGACCACGTCTGGGAGAAATTTCGAGTCAATCGGTCCAAAGACCTGGAAGCTATTGAAAAAATCGGCCGACGTTTTCATGAAAAAGGCCATTTTTTCTTTAAAATATTCGCCAAAAATACAAATTTCACCCGAATCCAATGGGGACTGCTGTGTCTCGTTCAGCCAGTATAGGACCACGTCTGGGAGAAATTTCGAGTCAATCGGTCCAAAGACCTGGACGCTATTGAAAAAATCGGCCGACGTTTTCATGAAAAAGGCCATTTTTTCTTTAAAATATTCGCCAAAAATACAAATTTCACCCGAATCCAACCAAAACTGGCGAGCCTCATTCCACCAGTGAGGAGGACATGCGTGTGCAATTTCGAGTCAATCGGTCAAAAGACGACCGTAACCCTAACCCTAGCCCCATAACCCTAACCCTAGCCCCATAACCCTAACCCTAACCCTAACCCTAGCCTCAGCCTTAAGCCAGCCTCATGAAACATTGTCCCTCTCACTAAAATATTCGCCAAAAATACAAATTTCACCCGAATCCAATGGGGACTGCTGTGTCTCGTTCAGCCAGTATAGGACCACGTCTGGGAGAAATTTCGAGTCAATCGGTCCAAAGACCTGGAAGCTATTGAAAAAATCGGCCGACGTTTTCATGAAAAAGGCCATTTTTTCTTTAAAATATTCGCCAAAAATACAAATTTCACCCGAATCCAACCAAAACTGGCGAGCCTCATTCCACCAGTGAGGAGGACATGCGTGTGCAATTTCGAGTCAATCGGTCAAAAGACAACCGTAACCCTAACCCTAGCCCCATAACCCTAACCCTCGCCCCATAACCCTAACCCTAACCCTAACCCTAGCCTCAGCCTTAAGCCAGCCTCATGAAACATTGTCCCTCTCACTAAAATATTCGCCAAAAATACAAATTTCACCCGAATCCAATGGGGACTGCTGTGTCTCGTTCAGCCAGTATAGGACCACGTCTGGGAGAAATTTCGAGTCAATCGGTCCAAAGACCTGGAAGCTATTGAAAAAATCGGCCGACGTTTTCATGAAAAAGGCCATTTTTTCTTTAAAATATTCGCCAAAAATACAAATTTCACCCGAATCCAATGGGGACTGCTGTGTCTCGTTCAGCCAGTATAGGACCACGTCTGGGAGAAATTTCGAGTCAATCGGTCCAAAGACCTGGAAGCTATTGAAAAAATCGGCCGACGTTTTCATGAAAAAGGCCATTTTTTCTTTAAAATATTCGCCAAAAATACAAATTTCACCCGAATCCAATGGGGACTGCTGTGTCTCGTTCAGCCAGTATAGGACCACGTCTGGGAGAAATTTCGAGTCAATCGGTCCAAAGACCTGGAAGCTATTGAAAAAATCGGCCGACGTTTTCATGAAAAAGGCCATTTTTTTCTTTAAAATATTCACCAAAAATACAAATTCCACCGGAATCCAACCAAAACCGGCGAGCCTCATTCCACCAGTGAGGAGGACATTCGTGTGCAATTTCGAGTCAATCGGTCAAAAGACGACCGTAACCCTAACCCTAGCCCCATAACCCTAACCCTAGCCCCATAACCCTAACCCTAACCCTAACCCTAGCCTCAGCCTTAAGCCAGCCTCATGAAACATTGTCCCTCTCACTAAAATATTCGCCAAAAATACAAATTTCACCCGAATCCAATGGGGACTGCTGTGTCTCGTTCAGCCAGTATAGGACCACGTCTGGGAGAAATTTCGAGTCAATCGGTCCAAAGACCTGGAAGCTATTGAAAAAATCGGCCGACGTTTTCATGAAAAAGGCCATTTT
>NW_028175228.1:0-88537 GCF_965226575.1 Pagrus pagrus | reverse complement strand
AGATTCACCTCCGGTTACGCGTAACAATATAGGTTTCCATATGCCATCTGCCTATGATATTTTTTGATGACTTGATGCTGTACTGTTTGCATTGGCAAATCTATGCTGTTTCACGTAACAGGAGGTGAATCTGTCTGTAAGTGTTAGAGAAAAGTAAGAAAGTGCATCTCTGCCTCCACCTCAACTGTCAAACATTGACCACATGGTATGTTTACTTTTTGTTGATCTTATTTTTTGTGTCTTTAAGACTCACACACACTCACAATTATTTTTGAGAGAGAATTAGCAGAATATATCTGTACTGTCAGACATAGAAAGGCGAGACAGATCCTGACCAGATACAGGCTCAGTGACTATTCATTTGTGACATGCAGTGATGTATTCCCCTGCTAATTATACAGCAGAACCGTCTACATTATATCCTGTGTGTGTGTGTGATTTGTGACTGAATAAACAAACACTTTCTCTGATCACCAGAGACCCAAACTCCAATTCCACTGAGGGATGGCAGATGATAACAGTGGTGTCCAGACTGACGTGACAATGCAGTCCAATGATACAAAGACAGAGTATCGCGAAAGCGAATTACTGTGTATGAACACTGACATCTTTCTGTTTGACGAGATGCTGACGAACTTCCCCGAAACCAATGTTGATTGGAGCGACACAAACAGCCTACTACAGCCCTTACTATGGTTACATGAAGACTTTGACAGCCCACCTGAATATTCCTGTGTACTTGAAGAAATCATTGAGATACTTGATGGCCCCTGGATACCTTAGACTCTTGTATATCCATGTGGTGTCTACTGGTGTACAATGAAGAAATCACACCGTACTTTTTTATTTTATTCACATTGCATTCCATAACAACTTCAAATGCGAACATAATACAAATCTGTCTAAGGCTCAGCATATTGTTAACATGATCAACAATGTCATTGTCATTGTCATTAAATCTATGTGTCAGCTCTCTCTGTCTCTCTGTCTCTCTCACTCTCAATTCAAATTTACTTTATTTGCATGAATGTCACAGAGACTGTGTTGCTAAAGCGCAAAGAGTCAATTAAACAGAACACAAATACACTTCATGAGTTAATATGTACATATATAAATAGAGTAAAAATTGAAGAAAATAAAATAAGACATCAATTGTGAGGACATGTTTCTGTGTGGGTGTGTGTGTACACACTTTACACAGTACCATATGCACAGACAAAAACCCTCAAATGGATTACTTCAGAAAATCTCAATTTACCCACTTACCAGCAACCTGACAGTTAGTATGACTGGGGGCAGTGGTGGTATGTTGCCGCGTCCGCAAAGTCTGACACCCCCTCTTCCTCCACTGTGGTTTCTCACCAGCTTAGCTCTCACACGAGCAGGGAGATGGTCAGAGGGTGCGCTGTTTTTGTCCCACAGGGCTAGCAGGGTATCTTTGGAGTAGGCAAGGTGACACACTCCCTGAGTCCACAGTCCGTCATGCGGCCACTGCGGCAGTCAGTTGGAGGGTCAGCTGCTTGGCTAACGCCATCGGCGCCTGTCCACTGGATCCTCTGCTCCTCTCCACCGTCGTCGTAGGGAGACTGGGCTGTCTCTCGTGGGCCAGCTGCTAGGCTAATGCCATCAGCGCCTACCCACCGGATCCTCTGCTCCTCTCCGCCGTGTCGTAGGGAGACTGGGCTGTCTCTCGTGGGCCAGCTGCTAGGCTAATGCCATCAGCGCCTACCCACCGGATCCTCTGCTCCTCTCCACCGTCGTCGTAGGGAGACTGGGCTGTCTCTCGTGGGCCAGCTGCTAGGCTAATGCCATCAGCGCCTACCCACCGGATCCTCTGCTCCTCTCCGCCGTGTCGTAGGGAGACTGGGCTGTCTCTCGTGGGCCAGCTGCTCGGCTAACGCCGTTGGCTAGTTGACGTTGTTAACTCAGGCGTCCGTGGTGGCTACCACTGCGTGGTAAGGAGCTGATTGGGTTGGGAACCAGTCGTCCTAGAACTGCACCACATTTGTTTTCCTCTCTCTTCTCTGTCATACCTGAAACACACAAGTTATAAAATAGTGAAAAGAAAGCAGCACAAATAACACAACACAAGTACACAAGCACCCACCACAGAGTCAATTAAACAGGACAAAAATACACTTCATAAGTTAATATAAACATATAAAAATAGAGTAAAATTTAAGAAAAATAAAAAAGACAATAATTGTCTGTGTGTTCGTGTGCATGTTTAAAATAATAAACAGTAATAGAATAATAAGTAATAATGAGAATAAGTATTACTAATAAGTTACTGTAAGTAAAAGTTCATATTGTTTTCACATTCTGCTAAAACATGAACTTAAAGCAACACTAGGTAGTTTTTCGACCTTAAAATAATATTTCTAAACTCAGTTATGTGGTAGAATAATGGTTAATATGATGAATGGTGACGCCTCTGCAGCTTGGCTGGGGTCACGGCGGCAGAAACCGCACTGTGTAACTTCCCAGAGCGGGTAGGTACAGTACATACCTGACATAAAGAAGTCTAGTGCGACCTGCTTTAAGACACGTTTATTCATCGGTGGATTTAGCCAGCAGCTACTTGGATTTTTTGTAAACCAATGCCAATGCCAGGTCGCACTAGACTTCTTTACGTCAGGTATGTACCTACCCTCTCTGGGAAGTTACCTAGTGTTGCTTTACCTGACAGCAAACAATCGAGAATCCATTGTGGTCTGTGTCTCAACAGCAGCCAGGCAGCGTGAGGTTGTGAGCCTGAGCTCAGGGCAAAGGAAAGTCACAGATGACTTTTTTCTACACTTGCGGATCATGGCACGCATTTGCAGATCTGCCGCGGCAGAAGTGTAGCAAAAGGGAACAGAAATAAATGAGTCTTTCAGTCTTTACATTGAAATATTTCTTAATGTGTGACATGCAGTGACATCTGACTCTCTCTCTCTCTCTCTCTCTCTCTCTCTCTCTCTCTCTCTCTCGGGTTTTATGTAGCTTCCTCCTTTGACTTCCTCCTTAGACTCTTGTATATCCATGTGGTGTCTACTGGTGTATAATGAAGAAATCACACCGTACTTTTTTATTTTATTCACATTGCATTCCATAACAACTTCAAATGCGAACATAATACAAATCTGTCTAAGGCTCAGCATATTGTTAACATGATCAACAATGTCATTGTCATTGTCATTAAATCTATGTGTCAGCTCTCTCTGTCTCTCTGTCTCTCTCACTCTCAATTCAAATTTACTTTATTTGCATGAATGTCACAGAGACTGTGTTGCTAAAGCGCAAAGAGTCAATTAAACAGAACACAAATACACTTCATGAGTTAATATATACATATATAAATAGAGTAAAAATTGAAGAAAATAAAATAAGACATCAATTGTGAGGACATGTTTCTGTGTGGGTGTGTGTGTACACACTTTACACAGTACTATATGCACAGACATTTGGTGTGACAAAACTTCAACACTATAATCCTCAAATGGATTACTTCAGAAAATTTCAATTTACCAACTTACCAGCAACATGACAGTTAGTATGACTGGGGGCAGTGGTGGTATGTTGCCGCGCCCGCAAAGTCTGACACCCCCCTCTTCCTCCATTGTGGTTTCTCACAAGCTTAGCTCTCACACGAGCAGGGAGACTGGGCTGTCTCTCGTGGGCCAGCTGCTAGGCTAACGCCGTCAGCACCTGTCCACCGGATCCTCTGCTCCTCTCCGCCGTTGTAGTCGGGGGACTGGGCTGTCTCTCGTGGGCCAGCTGCTAGGCTAACGCCGTCAGCACCTGTCCACCGGATCCTCTGCTCCTCTCCGCCGTTGTAGTCGGGGGACTGGGTTCTCTCTCGTGGGCCAGCTGCTCGGCTAACGCCGTTGGCTAGTTGACGTTGTTAACTCAGGCGTCCGTGGTGGCTACCGCTGCGTGGTGAGGAGCTGACTGGGTTGGGAACCAGTCGTCCTACAACTGCACCACATTTGTTTTCCTCTCTCTTCTCTGTCATACCTGAAACACACAAGTTATAAAATAGTGAAAAGAAAGCAGCACAAATAACACAACACAAGTACACAAGCACCCGCCGCAGAGTCAATTAAACAGGACAAAAATACACTTCATAAGTTAATATAAATAAATAGAGTAAAATTTAAGAAAAATAAAATAAGACAATAATTATCTGTGTGTTCGTGTGCATGTTTAAAATAATAAACAGTAATAGAACAATAAGTAATAATGAGAAAAATGACAGTATCAATAAACAGAAATAAATGAGTCTTAGTCTTTACATTGAAACATTTCTTAATGTGTGACATGCAGTGACATCTGACTCTCTATATCTCTCTCGGGTTTTATGTAGCTTCCTCCTTTGTGTGGGAGGTATGGAGTTCTAATTGTTGCAAAACTATTTGCAAATGTGCATCTCAAACTGTGTGTGTGTATTCAGATCTTTGTGTGGGTATTCAGATCTGTGTGTGTGTGTGTGTTCAGTGTCGCGATCCGCAAGTGTAGAAAAGATTTGTCTGTCATTTTCCTTTGCCCTGAACTGACGCTGCCTGGCTGCTGTAGCAGTACAATCTACACATTGAGCGTGTCACTATTGGGGTGACACTAACAGATGATCGTTACCCTAAACTTACTGTAACTAAAAGTTCATATTTTGTTCACATTCTGCTAAAACATGAACCTAACTGACAGCAAACAATCGAGAATCCATTGTGATCTGCCTCTCAACAACAGCCAGGCAGCGTGAGGTTGTGAGCCTGAGCTCAGGGCATACAATCATCAGAAGATGATTGCATGCATGCTCCAATGTCTCACTTAACAATGATAAAGTTAATCTAAATTTCACTTTATCAACTTCACAGTTACTTAAATACACTTTCTGGGCCCACAAACACCTTAATTCCTTATTCACTTGACACGTTTAAGGGCAAAAAAAAACCCCTCACTAAACACACACCTTAATACAATCTAAATCCTACACCTAAATATATACCCAAACCAAAATAACGTAAACACGGACACACAGATCTGAACACATACATACAAATGTCAACACGAACACACATATCTAAATACGTACAGAGACATTAATACACATTTGCAAATACTTTTGTATTTGTCTCTCTCTCCCACCTTTTCCAATATAACAAAAAAATGAAATTAAAATATTACTGTCCCCTTTTTTTCCAGGAAATACTATAAATAAATTATTCCTTTTTTTTTAAAGAAAAATTTTACATTGTATTATATACACAGACAAAAAACTTTTAACACTGTTTTTAACACATCCTCAAATGGATTACTTCAGAAAATCTCAATTTATCAACTTCAACGTTACTTAAACACACACTCTGGGCCCACAAACACCTTAATGCAATCTAAATCAAACCAAACCAAAATAATGTACCATTCCCGATGTATTGGGGTGACACTAACAGATGATCGTTACCCTAAACTTACTGTAACTAAAAGTTCATATTTTGTTCACATTCTGCTAAAACATGAACCTAACTGACAGCAAACAATCGAGAATCCATTGTGATCTGCCTCTCAACAACAGCCAGGCAGCGTGAGGTTGTGAGCCTGAGCTCAGGGCATACAATCATCAGAAGATGATTGCATGCATGCTCCAATGTCTCACTTAACAATGATAAAGTTAATCTAAATTTCACTTTATCAACTTCACAGTTACTTAAATACACTTTCTGGGCCCACAAACACCTTAATTCCTTATTCACTTGACACGTTTAAGGGCAAAAAAAAACCCCTCACTAAACACACACCTTAATACAATCTAAATCCTACACCTAAATATATACCCAAACCAAAATAACGTAAACACGGACACACAGATCTGAACACATACATACAAATGTCAACACGAACACACATATCTAAATACGTACAGAGACATTAATACACATTTGCAAATACTTTTGTATTTGTCTCTCTCTCCCACCTTTTCCAATATAACAAAAAAATGAAATTAAAATATTACTGTCCCCTTTTTTTCCAGGAAATACTATAAATAAATTATTCCTTTTTTTTAAAGAAAAATTTTACATTGTATTATATACACAGACAAAAAACTTTTAACACTGTTTTTAACACATCCTCAAATGGATTACTTCAGAAAATCTCAATTTATCAACTTCAACGTTACTTAAACACACACTCTGGGCCCACAAACACCTTAATGCAATCTAAATCAAACCAAACCAAAATAATGTACCATTCCCGATGTATTGGACTTGTTCGTTGTGGTCCCAAAACTACTCAACAAGTAAAATAAAAGGATATTTGAGTCAATGTTACCGTCCCGTCTGTCCTTCAACACGGAGTCTGTCAGTTTTCTCTTTCCTCCTCACACGTTACCAGAATAACTCAATACTAAAGTCCTGGTCCCTCGAAACTCTGTCTTTTCCATTCTCTCTACATGGGGGAGGGCATTTCCTGTTGCAATGCAAACTCTGTGTGTGTGTGTGTGTGTGTGTGTGTGTGTGTGTGTGATCTCTCTCTCTCTCTGTGTGTGTGTGTGTGTGTGTGTGTGTGTGTGTGTGTGTGTGTGTCTCCCGTCTTTTCCAATATATTGGAACATTATACATTTTTGCTATAAAACTCATAGTATCATGTAAGTAATCGCAATTGTCTTTTTTTCATTTTACTTACAAGAGGTTTGTATCTTTTTGAAAATAATGTTGCAACTCAAACGTCTTTCTCTTGTCCATTATTTTGAAATTGTTCACACTGTCTATAGTTTGTGGAAAATATAATCTTGCTAACAAAGTAAATGTACTGCTACAGGTGTTATGTCTCATGCAGCTATCATGCAATTATATTTCTGTGTGTGAGAACACGATGCGCTCAGGTCAAGGCCACACTCCCCTCCATATTGCCAAACAGGAAATGATCCCACGGGAAAAAAAAAATTTCCCGTGGAAAAAAAACTGAGCTCAGGCACATTCTCATTTGTCAGATGGACACGTGCACACACTCTCTCTGTCTTTCTCTCTCTCTCTCTCTCTCTCTCTCTCTCTCTCTCTCCCTCACACACACACAGACACACACACACACACCTACGGGAACCTTTGCCCAGTAGAGTGTCTCTCCTATGGGAAGAACACCTGTTGGTAGTTCTCGCAGACAGTTGCAACAAACTTTCAATAACATTGAACTTTTCTCGTAGCTTTGGTATATAAGGCTTTTTTGAGGCCCTGCTCATTGTTCAGTGCACTGTGTGGCAGCACCATGGCAGATTGATATACAGTAAATGCAGCTCTTGATTATATTTTTGATCACCACACAGGTGTTATTTTATGTAACTGTATAAAAATATTAAATGGTTTCAAAACAAATGTCCATGGTATCTTTGACCCAAAGTAGTCTGTGATAAACAGTATACTATGTTTCATCTGATTATTTCTTATAGTCAAAATAATCCAGAAATTGTGTTTTTTAGAACTCAAATTCAAGATGTACCCGCTCAGATCAATGAGGCATAGAGGGCATAAATAACAAAAAGAAGTTCAAAACTTGTAATGTTCACAAGAACTTAAGTTGATAAAAAAATCTAACACAACAAGTAGTGATAATATATGTATTATTAGAGTTTTTATGATGAGTTTTAATGGAACGGTCATTTTTGACCGGGAACACAAAATTGTTTAACATGAAATGAACACAACATGAGGGTTAAATTTGAAGCATTTCTTCATGTGTGACATGCAGTGATGTATTCCCCTGCTAATTAGACAGCAAAGCAAAGTGTGTGTGTGTGTGTGTGTGTGTGTGTGTGTGTGTGTGTGTGTGTGTCATGAACCATAACGAGGCTCAAATCATCCAACCAGTGCTTTTCGGTCCAATTGACTCGGACTTATCAATCCGGTACTATTTGATCCAATTAAAATGATGTCATCCAGCAGGTACTGCCTGCATTTGCACGGCTGTACTGTTATGGAAATGGTAAAGTCACAGATGACTTTTTTCTACACTTGCGGATCGTGGCACGCATATGCAGATCTGCCGCGGCAGAAGTGTAGCAAAAGGGAACAGAAATAAATGAGTCTTTCAGTCTTTACATTGAAATATTTCTTAATGTGTGACATGCAGTGACATCTGTCTCTCTCTCTCTCGGGTTTTATGTAGCTTCCTCCTTTGACTTCCTCCTTAGACTCTTGTATATCCATGTGGTGTCTACTGGTGTATAATGAAGAAATCACACCGTACTTTTTTATTTTATTCACATTGCATTCCATAACAACTTCAAATGCGAACATAATACAAATCTGTCTAAGGCTCAGCATATTGTTAACATGATCAACAATGTCATTGTCATTGTCATTAAATCTATGTGTCAGCTCTCTCTGTCTCTCTGTCTCTCTCACTCTCAATTCAAATTTACTTTATTTGCATGAATGTCACAGAGACTGTGTTGCTAAAGCGCAAAGAGTCAATTAAACGGAACACAAATACACTTCATGAGTTAATATATACATATATAAATAGAGTAAAAATTGAAGAAAATAAAATAAGACATCAATTGTGAGGACATGTTTCTGTGTGGGTGTGTGTGTACACACTTTACACAGTACTATATGCACAGACATTTGGTGTGACAAAACTTCAACACTATAATCCTCAAATGGATTACTTCAGAAAATTTCAATTTACCAACTTACCAGCAACATGACAGTTAGTATGACTGGGGGCAGTGGTGGTATGTTGCCGCGCCCGCAAAGTCTGACACCCCCCTCTTCCTCCATTGTGGTTTCTCACAAGCTTAGCTCTCTCTCTCTCTCTCTCTCTCTCTCTCTCCCTCACACACACACAGACACACACACACACACCTACGGGAACCTTTGCCCAGTAGAGTGTATCTCCTATGGAAACAACACCTGTTGGTAGTTCTCGCAGACAGTGTGTGTGTGTGCGTGCGTGTGTGTGTGTGTGTGTCATGAACCATAACGAAACATCTCTCGGGTTTTATGTAGCTTCCTCCTTTGACTTCCTCCTTAGACTCTTGTATATCCATGTGGTGTCTACTGGTGTATAATGAAGAAATCACACCGTACTTTTTTATTTTATTCACATTGCATTCCATAACAACTTCAAATGCGAACATAATACAAATCTGTCTAAGGCTCAGCATATTGTTAACATGATCAACAATGTCATTGTCATTGTCATTAAATCTATGTGTCAGCTCTCTCTCTCTCTCTCTCTCTCTCTCTCTCTCTCCCTCACACACACACACACAGACACACACACACACACCTACGGGAACCTTTGCCCAGTAGAGTGTATCTCCTATGGAAACAACACCTGTTGGTAGTTCTCGCAGACAGTGTGTGTGTGTGTGTGCGTGCGTGTGTGTGTGTGTGTGTGTCATGAACCATAACGAGGCTCAAATCATCCAACCAGTGCTTTTCGGTCCAATTGACTCGGACTTATCAATCCGGTACTATTTGATCCAATTAAAATGATGTCATCCAGCAGGTACTGCTGCAAGTCTATACTGTTATGGAAATGTGTGTGTGTGTGTGTGTGTGTGTGTCTGTTGAGACTTGAAATTCTTAGGAGGAGTCTCTGCTTAATATAAGTGAAGTTACACAGACAGTAAAGTCAGTGTAACTTAGACTCTGGACTGAGAATATGAGCTGCTATGAAGAAGACAAAGGCAAGGGCAAAGGACAAAACAAAACTGGGATCGTACGTGGACATCATCCTAAATACAAGCAATTGCATCAACCTGATACAGAACTGAGAGAATCTACACCATCTCCTGTGCGCAAAATGGAACAAAGACGGTGGTGTGGGGAAAGTAATAAAAGGTTTGACAATAGAGCGTACCAAGAACAGTATGTGGTTGCTCATAACATTGGCCACCCGAGACACCCCGAGGGTCCTTATGGCAGAGGAAGAGGAAGAGGAAGAGGAACCTATCGATGTCAATCTCGGGTTGACAGACACGGGTCTGAACAAGGTCCACTCTGGAAGAACATTGGTTACAAAACACCAGTGTGCCATGCTACTGGAAGTGGAAAACGTCGGATATCTGAAGAACCTCAAGAATTGACAGTGTCCTCTAGTAAAAGTAAGTACCGTAAGACCGATGAGAGAGCCAGGCAGCATGACAGTGGCAACAGATCCCAATCTACAAGTCTTAGATGGACTGTTGGTAATTATAGTCAAGAGATTACTAAGACTTGTGTAAACCGTAAGAGAAGGACAGAATCAGACAGCTCAGTTATTGGTGTGGTGAGAGCCAAAGTCTCCGGTGATCAAATTCACAGTGACACAGGTAGCGTTCCAACAGCAAAGCTTGGTAGACAAGACACAGGTGCTTTACACAAGCACAGTACGTCCAGAGTGCAGTCGTCCAAGGCTACCCCTCCCTCAACCTGTAATAAAAAAAAGAGAGCCTGGAAGAACGACAGTAACACCAACAGCAGCAGCAGTGACAGTGACAGCAACAGCAACAGCAGCAGCGACAGCAGCAGTGACTCCAGCAGCGACTCCAGTAGCAACTCTGACAATGATGAAGAAGTGTATATTGTCAATGTGACCTCTGCCCCAAAGGCAATCGGAAGCATTAGCTCAAAGAGTGCAACCCGAGACAACAGAGCCTCTGCCGACGCTGCCAGTGTTGAACAAGAGCCAAGGCCTGTCTCTTCCCCAAAGACAATCAGACGCAGTGGCTCAAAGACTGCAGCTGGAGACAACAGAGGCTCCGCTGACTACGACGTGTCTAAAGTCCCAGCTGAGAAGAAGTCCAGGTACAAGACAGATGAGGCCTCTGCCCCAAAGATAAGGATTTACAAAGATGGGTATGTAGTATATATTATTGTGATTATATATTTATATGGATATTCATGAAGGGTATATATGGTATATATATATATATATATAGGTGTATTATGTAGTTAGGTTATTCGTGTAGCTACAAACTGAAGAGTAGTTAAAAAGGGATGGGAATTTTTATTTATTTTTTAAAAAGTGTTGTACTTCTCCCACTCCTTGAGTGGAATGAGATCGATACTTTAGTTTCAGTCTTTCTCCTGTATGCACTGCTGCAGTTTCATCAAAGAGGCGACCTGGCTGTCTGTGTCTGTCTGAGTAAGTCCTCACAGCAGGCACACTTTGCTCCACCTCCCCCCTCTTGTGATTTGATGATGTACCGTCACGTGACTCAGGCAAACACGCAAGCAGCCAGCAGCACACACACACACACACACACACACACACACACACGGAGCAGGAGGAGGGCATGATCTGCAAAAAGGCTCTAAGATACAGTGGTGACCCCACAAATTCATACAAGCATATAAAAAATCATGTGGACGAAAACAAAAAAGAAAAGATAATTATCTACTACCGTTCTCTAAAAGGGTAGTAGATCATTTTGTGCACTTTGTTTATTTAAGAAACAAATCCAGACATGACACTTTATGGGGAAAAATTGTTTTTGTTACTGTTCTATTGTTTCTGAACAAAAACTTTTGTTATGATAATGTATTTTCTATTGACCTATAAACTTTACCCGCAGTCTGTCCTGGGTTTTAACTAATTAATAATCCAAAAACACTAAAAAGTCATGAAAATTCATTCAGATTTAGCAATTTGATGATGCATCCAACTTAATAATTTAAAAAGTATCGGTGTCGGTATGGGTATCGGCGATACTGGCCCTGTATTTACTTGGTATCGGATCGATACCAAATCATGCAGTATCGCCCACCACTATGTGCAGTGTTTTGTAATGTCTTAGCTCTGTATTTTATTTTTACTTTTTTAATTTCTTATTTTCTTTCTTTCTTTTGTATGTACAAATAGCTACATACATTTATTTCTTTATATACATGTTCGAAATAAAATTCATTCATTCATTCATTCATTCATAATCAGACGCAGTGGCTCAAAGACTGCAGCTGGAGACAACAGAGGCTCCGCTGACTACGACGTGTCTAAAGTCCCAGCTGAGAAGAAGTCCAGGTACAAGACAGATGAGGCCTCTGCCCCAAAGATAAGGATTTACAAAGATGGGTATGTAGTATATATTATTGTGATTATATATTTATATGGATATTCATGAAGGGTATATATGGTATATATATATATATAGATGTATTATGTAGTTAGGTTATTCGTGTAGCTACAAACTGAAGAGTAGTTAAAAAGGGGTGGGAATTTTTATTTATTTTTTAAAAAGTGTTGTACTTCTCCCACTCCTTGAGTGGAATGAGATCGATACTTTAGTTTCAGTCTTTCTCCTGTATGCACTGCTGCAGTTTCATCAAAGAGCGACCTGCTCTGTATTTTATTTTACTTTTTTAATTTCTTATTTTCTTTCTTTCTTTTGTATGTACAAATAGCTACATACATTTATTTCTTTATATACATGTTCGAAATAACATTAATTCATTCATTCATTCATTCATTCATTCATTCATAATCAGACGCAGTAGCTCAAAGAGTGCAGCTGGAGACAACAGAACCTCCGCCGACCATGAAGTGTGTACAGTGCCAGCTGAAAGGAAGTTCACCCGGTGTAACACAGATGAGGCCTCTGCCGAGACCAGCGCTGCCTGTGCTAAACAAGAGTCAAGGGATGTCTCAACAACAGACATTGCGTCTGTGACCATTGTTGCATCAACTGAGCTCGTGTCCCAGTATAGTGAGGTGGAGGCTGACTATGCTGAGACCAGCGCTGCCTGTGTTAAACTACTTGAGTCCCAGTGTGACGAGAAGGAGGGTGCCCCTGCTGAAACTGAGGAGTGTAATACCATGTCCCAACGTACACCTGAGCCAGAGTCCCAAGCTGCACCGGTGTGTGAAATGTGTACCGATACACCTGGATATGCTGAACCTGTGATTGCATCCACAAGTCTTGCATCTTTGCCAGAGTGGTATGTGTATATCATCATCATCATCATCATCATCATCATTGTGTTTCTAATTATACTGGTAGAAGCTATACCTTGTGGTGCTTTACTGACAATGTTCCTTCCTTTTTTATCTTACAGTAACAGAGACACTCACCAGGAGAGTTTCATCGATGTAAGTGAGTGCAATGAGAGACTATGGAATTTCCAGTCCAGTTCAGACACGCATGCTGCAAGCGTGTTCACTATTCCCACGACAGTCCCTATATGCCAGCCTAAATCGATATACGATTATGGAGACGTGTCTGCGTCTGGCTACGTTAACCTGTTTCCTGCAGAGCAGACCTGTGAGTACGCGTCACAAGACGTGTCACAAGACTCCTCGACCCGAACTTTTCGAGTAGAAGACCATCACCCACAAGTACCTTCAACACCTCGACATCTAACGTCCCACCAGCAAGTGCCTGCTGAAACACAGCACCAATTACCTCTGACACCCCAGCAGCAGCAGCTACCAATACATCACCGTGACCCTCTACAATCTCAGCAACTGGTATTCCTGCAACCACAACTACCACCACCACCACCACCACCACCACCACAGCCTCAGCAGTGTCAGGGTGTAAGTTGCGACATCTTCCAGCCAGTTACACCTGTACTACAGCATTCAATATTCCAATTCCCAACCGAAGCTGTAGTAGCTGTAACACACCCAGAAGCCCCCCACACTCTCACTCCACGGCACAGCTTGGAGAGCCATGGTGAAAACATCACGTTCAGCGATACTCTGCTGGCTCTGATAAAGCAGTCGCTCTTGTGTGCCACCTGTAAGACAACCTTCAACAGAGCGGTTATCTGTCAAGAATTCTTGATTCAGTTCAACAAACCCATCCAATGTGTATGTGGTTGTGTAATCTGCACAATATGTTACCACGCGCACAGAGGATGCAAGGTACACAGTGTAGTGTCTCAACGCGGCACCATCAACACCACAGTCAGCAGGTTTGCTAATTATCCTGATATGGCGAACATAGGAGTGTGGGAGCTCGAACGTGATCCAACCGACCGTTTCAGGACAGATGACAATGTCAGCAGATTCGCTCGGAGTATCTTGGACACCAACGTTGGGCCTTCTCTTGAGAGTCTGCAAAGCGGTACGTGTAATTTTTATTCTATTTTCCAAGCTATACATTATTCATCTATCAACTTGGCAATTGAAACTGTTGTTGCTTCTCCATGCAGTGTTCAGCCACCTCATCACCGCGAGAGATGAGATGTCCTTCACGTATTGGGCAAACGCACGAATGCCAGAAGAGACGGCCTACAGATATGTCTGCATCCCTCACGTTCCGGGTTTCTGGGATCACATTCTGGTGGGAACCTGTCCGCTGCCCAACACGGAAAAGATGATTGGTCCTGATGACTACTTGCCTAAATTGTTCAACGTATCCCTTGGTTCATACCGATTTCACTGGAGCTGTTTTGTGTTGAAAAGACAGATCATCTTGGCTATGTGGTGTTCGGCTGTGTCATCAGCAGGGCAGACTGAGGTATTTCCACTTGTCCATAAAGATTTGAAAAACATTACCACAGGCTTGGAGTTTAGAGAGATGGTGGTTTATCTGTCTCGGTGGTTTAAAGTTCAGTACGCGACACCAACAGACCGGTCCCTGGCTATAGTCTTAGATTGTAAACCCTCCGACGGTTCTAGTGTGGTTGACGTGATAACTGTGCTAGCTTCGAAGAGTGGGATGGTAAGTGTCACCCCTAAATACGTAAAACGTCTGGTCATCCATGATACAGACTACACATTCAATCGCAAGCTTGCCAAGACTATATTCACTTGCCCTCATGGTGAAGAGTTTGACGGTGACAGTGTAGACCAGCATTGTATTGACATCGTTGGTGAGTTTAGGGACTACGACGAGGACAGTTATGGATCTGCACAGATATGTACCAACACAGCGGTTTATAGTTTCATTTAGATATGACCTGTGGTCATGGTCAAGTGGCTGTAGGAGTAGTTGTAGGTTTTGTACAACCAATATATACAGTAAATGTGTCCTCAACAAAAGGGATAACGGTTTTCTATATTGATATGTGAAACACTGGAAATGTATCTAACCGTGGGTGTTGTTCTAACACCCCTCCCTATGAAATGTACACACAGAGATTATGTAATATTGACAAACCATGTTTTTGATATCTCTTCATGTCTGCACGCTTTTATTCACACTTGTCAAATGTACACCTTTGTGTTTGTAAGTGTATATGATAACATTGTGAAAATAAACACAAAGTGGAACTTTGTTGGAGATTGTATATATGAACGTGTTGTTGGACTCGTTTTTTTTTGTGATGATGTGATTTATATTTCTGTTGTGTCACCAACAGGACTCGTATTTGTCAAGAACGTGACCATGGAGCAATTCTTCCAACCATAGCTCATATTGTCAACCTTCACAAACATCCCTCCATCTTTGCCTCCCTGGCTATATAGACACCCTTGACTGTCTATATCCATCATTTGCCTTACATCTACCATGCAAGATTGTACGCAGGTGGATAGCGAGGTCAGTTATTGTGTCACATGTGAGCATAAGAGCCATCGTCGGCTGTGTGCAGAGACAATTAAAGCGCTTTGCGCCCAGGATACCGGTGTCGACGCTGACCCCTCCGACTCTTGGAAGAGTGTATCTGATTCTAGATACCAATCCTGGTGACTTGTTGGAACAGATAGATGAAGATTTTGAGAAGGCCTATGACAGCCTGATTGTCGTCTGGTTGCTTACATTGAAACCTTTTATATATCACGACATATTAACAATAATAAAAATAGTTCCAAATCGCACATGTTGACACTCCTATGAGACGACCTAACCCGACACGTCCACCATGTCTAACATCTTGGTTAAAAAACAGCAGGATGACTTCACAGGACTGTGTGCTGCTGAAGCTACAAGACTTGAAAAGGACACACGTGAGCTTCTAGTCAACCTGACTGGAATGGGCTGGACATGTCCTGGGTTTCAACTTGCGTGCACCGTGAGACTTACAGACATCCGCAGATACAAGATTACCGTGACCTGCGAAGGCTTTCCGAGAGTTGATCAAACCCTGTTTGAGATACACAAATGCCCAGGGAGAGAACACAGCTTCCAATGTCTTATTCACAAAGTACAGGCACCATCTGTACATTATCTGGAGAAGGCGAAAGCTATTGTGAAAGAGCCTCCGAACCCGTTCATATCGGAGTTCTTGGGCCCAAGAGAAATGGACAACGGAGACTTTGATTTGGCAATGACTTTGACCTTGGATCACAGTTTAACGTATCACACCAACATTGAAGTGAACGACAACTGTTCTGAGGCTCTCAAGTGTGTCTTGACAGAAGGGGACCCTCAGGACATGTCTACGATCTGGAATCCCATGAAGACTGTTGTTTATTATGTAGTTTACCACACCTTTGCAGCGATGCTACAAGAAAACCTGTGACTGTGTATGAAGATGAATAAAAGAATGTGTTAACCTGACTCTCTCTGTGTGTGTGTGTGTGTGTGTGTGTGTGTGTGTGTGTGTGTGTGTGTGTGTGTGTGTAGTGACTCTTGTTTGTAGTTGAGGTACGCTAAAGCCACCCTGACAGAGATGTAACCCTCTAGAAGTTTTGCGACTTGATGGTTCACTGTAGCATTGATTTGTCACATACACATTGATACATCCAATGGGGGTTCCAATTTATTCAGATTCAGGCATCATAAAAGCGATAGGACATGGATACAACTGAGGCTGCAACTCAATATGACTCAAGCACCCTAATGGCAAATTCAAGAGGGGTTTATCACAACAACGTGTATGTGGATTATGTTGTCATTAGAGGGGGCAAACAGGAGATTTGTGCGTATAACCTTTTTATAAATGCAACTGTGGTGAATGAACACTTTAGCTACAGTGCAGTATTAGACCTAGACGAAGACACAGACACGGACACAGACACAGACATAGACACAGACCTCTCACCCGGAGGACAGTACACAACTCCTTTGGAACAAGAGCAACTCGTCAATGGCTACACACAGCACATAACTGACAAACTGAAGCCTCTTCTACTGTCATCCCCGTGCAACCAACGCAGCGTACTCTTTGTGTCTTCCAGTATCATACCCAGACAATTGATCGAGATCACGGGGGCTAGGCCTGAGGTGATAGTCCATTTTCTCAACTGTTTCCGTAATGTGTACATGGTGAACGGAGAATCTTTTTGCAATCCTACTTTTACGGACAAGTGGATCACATCATCGCTCCCTGAACATCTACGGGTCGCTCACACTTCTCTGGATGGTTACATACCAGTGACATTAAAAGACTCGAAACAGGTTTATCTCCTGGGAACTCTTCAGAAGGGAGGTAATGGATTAGACAGGTATCTCCTGTACAAGGATGATCATATCACGTACATCGAGATGGCTCATTATGTCTACCGTCTCAATCTAAGAGGGACTAATGAGGACTTTCCGAGAAATCCCTACTGCGAGTACACTATAGGGTCGTGTGGCATTTTTGACGTAGTCCACGAATATCATTCACTCAAAAGTGAGTTTGTGCTGACCAAACTAAAGACATTGTTAACATATATATTTGAATACTGTGTATAATGTAAAGCATTTAGGGATTAGTGTAATGTGTTGCTTAGAATACTAACATCTTGTGATTGACACAGCAGTGGTTGAGTGACATGTGAAACCCTGTTTGGTTCGACTTACATACACATGTTAAAATCTTAAAATCCCGTGAAAAGTGAGTGACTCATCTAGAACTATCCTCCGAACACATGTTCATGACCATGTAAAACGGTTAACCAACAGACCTATCAGTTGGACCAAACCTATGCAGTTGGACCAAACCTATGCAGTTGGACCAAGCTTATGCAGTTGGACCAAGCTTATGCAGTTGTACAAATCGGCCATTTTTGCATGGCTGGGTGGTGACGAAACTGGGTTCAGCACACATACAAGGGCGCTACTGCTCCTGAAGTAACACTCACTGCGAGGAGACTCAGAATTGGTTCACAGTGTGTAAACCCAAGCGCTATGAGGATGTACATTCCTATCACAATGACTCTACTGTGCATTGCTGCGACAGTTGATTGTTGTACCCTGACAAGGATGAAAGGTCTCACGAAAGAAAGAATTGAACCGGTCACCGTAGTTACGAAAGGTCTCACGGAGAAAAGACTTGAACCGGTCACCATAGTTGGTACAGTGGGTAGCACTGTCACGCTGCCGGGGTACTTGCAGAGTCCTAATCAGTTTTTCCAGAAAGACCGAGAACCCATGTTCGCTATTTACCAGATATACGAGCTGACGATGAACTCTCTGGGCTACCAAGTCAACATTCGCTTTCTCACGTGTACAGACGAAGGCATGTACAGGATTGGAAAGGAGACTTTCTATTTGAGAGTAAACAGTGATACGTGTGGTATGTTTTACTACACTGCCAAGGTTGACACAGGGACGAAGGCTGCAGTCATTGCCCCGCTCCAGGGTGTCATTCGAATCTCTAGGCTAGCACAATACCACAATAAGCAAATGTGGAGTTTAAACGAAGTGTGGAATGACACTATGAGCAAAGAACAAAGTCTGGGTTCCTGCTGTTTCCTGGTTGACAACGGGACAACATTTCGTGGATCTGGAATTGGAATTGGAGCTGATGCATCGTCCTGGCAGTATTACATGTATCAGAGACACGGAGAGGTCAACGCAAGCTGCTCAGATGTTCAAGTTGCTACATCCACACTTCCTACTGCCGCAGCAACTACAACGACAACTACAACGACAACTACAACGACAACCAGACAACCCATTAGAGTACCGGATCTCAAGGAGCTGGATAGTGTCGAAACGGGCGCAGGCCTGGTCAACGTGAGTGAAGGTACGTTGTGCGTTTTTTGGTCAGTTTCATCATGATACTATGTAGCTTTTTATTACAATCACATCTCTCTCTCTCTCTCTCTCTCTCTCTCTCTCTCTCTCTCTCTCTCTAGATATACAAGACATCGTGAGGATGATGGACGAACTTGAAAAATCGTGGAGGTCTACTGGGAATACTTTCAAACCCTACAGTGTCATGATAGTCATTGCAATGACGATGCTGATTCATACAATCGTGTTTGAATAGCAGACAGCCTGTCCTGCAAGCAGATATACCACAGTTATTGTGAGGATATACAATGTTTATTTTTGTTGGTATTGTAAACATACATGCATCATTGTACAATGAATAATGTACAAAATAAATGTGAATACAATGAACCATTTCTATGCAGTCCTGGTGTTGTTTGACTAGAATCGCTTGCTCGCTTGTCGTCGTCGTTGTTGTTGCTGAATCTGGTGTATGACCATATTTTTGTCTTCCTCGGTCATATGAGCAGCCTGCACCCATTCTTGGTCTTGCAGCAGCTCATGGGCCAGGAGTCTCTCATTCTCACGGAAAGTCAGTAATTGAAGGACGATTCTTCTCACTAGAGTACACTCCATCACGTTGGGCATTACATCGTCAATGTCCCAGGAAGTGACTGGTGCACTAACATGGTTTCTTGGACACAAAGTCTTTACAATGATGTCGTACGTGGACACAGTTCCACTGTCATTATCACGCTCCGCGAAGACAACCTTTCCTTCCATCGCATCTGCTATCATCACCCCCAGACTCCACATGTCTATGGCACAAGTGTAATCTTTCCGACTGGTGTCTGGGGCGTCACCAAACAGTTCTGGGGCTCTGTAGGGCTCCGTTACCACATTTGGACTCATCCGTTTGGAGGATTGTCTCGAGAGGCCCATGTCTGCCACCTTAACGGTCAGATCTTCTGTCAGCAGCACATTACGAGGTGTCAAGTCCCTGTGTATTATATTACGCCCGTGCATGTAAGACAGGGCATTGGCCACCTGAACGGAAAAGTGAGCCACAAAACTCAACGGAATCACCTGTACTGCTTTACCAAGGTCGTAGTAGACTTTCAGACCATGTCCATTGTGAATCACTGTCAAGGTGTAGGGAACGTAGGGCATGAGCATGGCGATATTCTCACCGTCAATGAAAAGATCGTGTATCTGAATCACATTGGGGTGACCCCTCAGTGCACTGAGACAGGAGAGTTCTCTCACGGTCGCATCCTCTACGCCAATTGTTGAATCGTTCTCTACAATGTCTTCATCCTCTACCACAGGGGGGTTGTGACCCCTCGGTGCACTGAGACAGGAGAGTTCTCTCACGGTCGCATCCTCTACACCAATTGTTGAATCGTTCTCTACAATGTCTTCATCCTCTACCACAGGGGAGTTGTGACATTTCAGAGCAAACGCCTTTCCAGTCTTCAGACACGTGACTTTGTACACAGTTCCGTATGCGCCTCGGCCAATAATGGAGCCTTTCTGGTAATTCTCCATTTCTGAAAGTGAGACTGTTGCTGACGCAAAAAAAAAAACAAAAACAAACAAACCCCAAAGTGTTTGAAGGATTAGATACCCTGTCAATATGATGGTATTATATACTGCAGTGGCTTGGTTCGATGACCAGACCTTTTCCCTGTATTGGAAACGACTATAGCAGTTGGACCAAAACCTCGATGGTCGGACTAATCCCTGTATTGGACCCAACTACAGCGGTTGGGAAGCTGGGGACACACACAGAGCGTACTTAAAGTCTCTGTGTTGTTGCTGCAAAGGTTGTCAGCAGCCTGTGTCACCACGCAGATCGGTATGGAACAACTCTCCACCACCCATGTAACATTTGAAAATGCTACATTCAACAATTCTACGCTCTTCACTAGTACGAACTACCCGTCAGGTTCGCATCACTATCTCTACGAATACAGCCGCACCTTTTACATCCCTCTTCTTCATGGACTCGTTATGATCACAGGCTTGGTTGTCAACATGTACATGATAATCATGATCTCTCGTAAGGACTCAGCTAGGCGTGTCCGTGATCTCGACGTGTTCTTTTCACATCTGGGAGTCTGTAACATGGCCACTTTGCTGACTTTGCCTGTGTGGGTCACTCAGATGATTCTCGTGAAGGGCTGGGTGTTTGGCTACCTGGTGTGCAAACTGATGACAGGAGTGATGACAGTGAGTACTACCACTCTAAAATACCGTAAACACATACTCAAACACACGCCTGCCTTTCAGCTCATCTAAAGAGATTTGTTTTGTTTTTGTTTTTTTGTGTCCCCACAGTTCAGTTTCCAGTACGGCATATTTCTCATGGCCTACATCAACATCGAAAGATACATGAAGGTGGTGAACAACAGGTCAACACTCAAGGGCCTGGTCCCGAAGAGACATAGTTCTGACAGGAGGAGGCTTGTGTGTCGACTGTGCGCCTGTGTGCCTACACTCTCTGCTCTTGTGGACATATGCTATTACACCGTTCGTCCCATATCCAAGGACAACGTGATGTGTTTCAATGATATGCCTCATCGTTACCAGCTTGCCACCTTCTGGACCAGGACAACCATGTGTTTCTTCATACCCATACTTGTGCTCGTTTACTGCAACGGTATGATAGTGTACACTGTGAGAAAGCACTTAAACCGCAATTCCTTTGGTGCGAATCTGAGAAGAGCTCAAGTGCTGCCCTTCCTCACAGTTACGTTGTTCATATGCTGCTGGATACCCTGGATCGTAAGTGCCATATATTACCGACAACGTGTCAAATATAGGGACGTCGAATATGAGGAGATTAGATACGTGGTGCTTAATGTCTGCACGGCCATAGGAAACATGTACTGCATCACTAGTCCCACTTTGTTTATTGTCATGAGGCTCCGCAAGACTTTGACACCTGTTTCCCAAAGGATTGATACACCGAAATGTAAACGCGCAGGGTCACAGTGGACCAGTTCCACCTGTGAACAATCCACAACATAACCAAAGAGTGACGAGGACTGTCAAGGACTACCACTGCAACGGACCTGACTGAGGGAGAACGTGCTAAGCAAAGTGTTGTTTTAACTGTGAAATAAACCCATCGCTATTGTCACTATTGTCCATTGGTTTTCATTATATATATATATATATATATATTTCATTGTATATCACACAAGATCACACACTCCCAGGGTGTACAGAATCACGTTTATTGTTACAATAAAACATAGTTCGAGTGATTGAAACCCTCAGGGTTTTGTCAAAATATATACAGGTTTCAAAGAACATGTTGATCATCGGCGGAGGATCCTAAGCACACACAAAAAAAAAACCTGAACAAAACATAATAAAACAGCATTGATATGGGGTACCTAATGACTCAGTGTTGTTCAAAGGCGTTTGGGTTTTTTATTATCCAGATAATACTGTCATACATGCAGGTGCACAGCGTCATTTGCTCCTGTGGAGTCAGCAAGGTTCTGACTGAAGATATCACTTTTTCATAGATAGGATTCAGAAACCAATAAGTCAATGACACAGTGTTAGGTGTTTTAGGTTTTTTTTATTGTCGTGTTTGACAGAAGAAGGCGACACAGGTTGTCATTCTTTCAATAATAGTGTTTCATCTTTGAGTATTCTTTGTGAGTGTGTATATGTATGTATGTATGTATGTATGAAACGTCACGTGGTTCACATGTCAATTTTCTACATCCTCGTTGGTGCATTTTCTCCTCTTCACACTCAGTGCGTCTAGGGAGTCTCTGGATTGCTGTGCTTCACTCCTTTTACGCGCCCGGCTGGGTGACTTTCTTGCAGGTTGTCGCCTTTGAGTTGCATCTTGAGTGTCACAAGGCGTGAGACCCTTTCGCATGGCTAGTGCTGCTTGTCCATTCGATTCACTCAGACCTTTCAGCATGACACTGAGTTTCGACGACTTTCGAGTCCTAGCTGTCATGACCTCTCCCTTTACGACCACCATTGTAGCAGCATAGTCCCGTTTCAACATATCGACTGAGAACACGTCAGTGCCGTGAATGCTGTCAAACACATCAACTGCATCCTTCCACTCCCAATCTTCCTCTAGTTCGACCAGGTGTCCCCGATTATCGCGGTTGACATTCAAGGCTATCTTGTCCTGATGATAGACAGTGCGCGTAGTACAAAACGAGCTCACATTTTTCACGGGTACGCCAGAGTACTCGACTGAGTACACGCTCAGTCTGGGCCCGTGGAAGGTACCTCTTGGACCCAGTCTAGACTCTCTCAAATGCCTTTTGTTGCAAGCCCCCTTAGGAGCATTCTGACGCATCGCCCTTCTGATAACGCCCCCGTAATACAAAGGCGCAGAGCACTGGAAGATCTCCCCTCCCAGCGCACACTTGGTGAATGTGAGTTCGTTCAGGGGCTCAATTGCAGCTGTTGCTTCCAGTATTACAGAGCACACTGGGTCCTTGTTGAAGTCCAAGGTGAACATCAGCCTAGGAGGCTCATCGTCAATTCCCGAACACTGACCAAAGGCATTGCCACCATCTAAGTCTCCTTTATCATAGGCGTCGACCATCTTCGCGCCCAACTGAGTCCAAAACTCTGAGTGAGAACCCGGAGCGTATAGGGCCAGCATATCGTACACGGCTTCGAGTGGGACCGTGATAGAGCCCACTTTCTTTTGAGGATTAGAGTGTCCTTTCCTCGTGTGCGAGGTTTTGTTGGTTGCATATCTGTACGTGCACAGCTTGTAATTTTTCATTACCGCAGGGTTCCACTCGCGAACCGGCACCTTGCACGTCGAGCACAGCATGATCATTTCATGCGCCGCATCACTGCCGCACTCGATGTCCTTCTCTGAGAAAAACATGTCATCTATACCTGCGATGCACAAGTGTTCATTTTTCAAGCTGGTCGACAGGTGCTGCTCGTGGATCTGGGTTAAGATATACCCTAGTACCTTGCAGGCGAAGTGGCCCTGTATATCCACCGCACGGGGACATATGTCCGGTAGACAGGCCGCGACGCACAGCTTGTAGACAGAGTTGGTCTCCAGGCAGACCTGTCCGAAGGACAGCTCGTTTAAAGCTTCGAGTCTGCACTCGTTCAGTCGTTTCATGTAAGCCCTCAACTCGGGGTAATCCTTCTCGTCTGGAATTTCGGTCCACGGAGGGATCCATATGTCAAACACAAAGTGACACGCTAGTTTCATGGCCTCGGCAAAGACGAGCTGGTTGATGCAGAACGAAACCCTACGACTGATTACTCCGGTACACACGATGTGACTTGCGTATAGGGCGGCCACGCAGGCATCTCTCGCGACGTCGAACCTCGAGCTGAACTGCATGATCTCAGACTCGCCGATCATTGTAGCTGACTGGATTAGGTTCTGTCTGTAAAGGCACACTGCAGCTATGCGCTCCATCTTGCGTTTCTCCACCGTGTCTTGTATCTGCTTAGTGCTACGCGTGCGTGTCATGCACTTGGGGAACTCAGACTCCATGATCAGACAACGATCGGCCCAGGCGTTGCTCACGAACCCCATTGTGTTGGTGTTCCATACGAAGCCGCAGTTGTGCACGGCCTGATACTTGACGGTGTCGACCTTGCCGCTGCTCGCGTCTCTGGTCACCACGTCGCTCTCCAGTACGCTTGTATCCAGGAGGTTCTTGAACGTGTTGGGGATCACATTGGACTCTCTGTCTACAGCTTTTATGTTCTTCTCGTGGGTTATGTGCGCATCGTCTATCATGACCACACAGGCGTTCCTCTTCTGTTTGTACTTGAAAGCTTGCGGGGTGAAAGATGTCAGTGTCTCTATGCAACCTCTTATCCTCCTGAACTGATAGTTCAGCACATTGTTTGCATAGGTCTTACCTTCCCCGGGACCAGTAATGTTGAAAAGCATGATCCGTTCGATCGTGTACCTCGGTGCGGTGTTGGCGATAATGTAATTGAACGTCGTCGACGCCTGAAACAGCCTGCCCACTTGCAAGCTGTCGCAGAACAAGTAGCGCACCAATGCGTGGTCGTACACTTTCACCGGATCCAGAGCGCTGGGCTCTTCCGAGTGGTCTTCGTGACTACACGGCGCCAGGTACAACAACTCGTGGATCTCGGCAAGGCTCTCGCCGAGAGATAAGCTCGAGTTGCTCATGTCATTGTCTATCAAGTCACTCAAACCTTCATATAACGAATCGGTCTCGCTGAACCTGTGTCTGACCAGGATGTTGAAGACCATATCTGCTATGCTCTCAAACTGCCTGCGTCCTCTGTACTTGACTTTCATTTCTGCACTCAAGCGTTCCAGTTTACCCAGATGAGGGTACAGATTCGCAAAGTAGTAGCTGTGGTCATCTTTGCTCACGGTGAAAGGGTGATGCTCGGATGTGTTGTAAAAACAAGCGTAGGCAGTCTGACACTCGCCGTTGCACGCTCCGCGGGTGTCACCGTTGCGCACTCGCTTGCAATAACAATGTCCATTATTCAGCAGAGACGCCAGTGCTTGTGTTCTGCGTTTGCTCCTTATGTCACGCAAGACCTTGTCGATGCGTGGTTTTGCGATAGGCATGTGCCTGTGTATCAGCGAGCTGACAAACAGATCGGGAGTCTCCCTCTCAATGAGTTTCTCCAGAGAGTATCTGAACACCAACAGTCCTCTCGTCTTCACCTGGCAGCTTTCCAGCGAACAGCTGAGGTTACGTGTGAAAGCTTTCACTCTCTCTATGAATCTTACATCCTCTTGCACGTTCGCATCATATGCAGTTTGCACGACCGTGTGCTTTAGCCATTGTGTGCCTGTGAGTTTAGAGAGGAGCGAGAGGAACAACGCTTTGCCCTCTCCTTTACTTGCACTGTCCGTAATCCTTCCTATAGAGTCATCCAGAACCTTGACGTTTAGGTTCATTATCGAGGGGGGGAGGATTACCATCTGTCTACCCGTTTGACAAGCTGGTGTGTACATGGAGCCCTGTAGTTCCTTGACCTTCTTCCGATCCACCTTGTCAGAATTAAGCGTATCGCTGCGGATGTCGACCCAGTTGAACATTGAGCTCAGCTCCCCCTTGCTGTCTCTCATGGCGATCATAGCGTTGTTGAGAGAAGATGCCTTTTTCCTTACCAATTGTAGTCGCATGAACGCATTGAACGCCTCTTCCAGAGTTTCGTTTCTGTCCGCAGAATACTTTCGACACGAGGCGTCGT
Organism: Pagrus pagrus; assembly: GCF_965226575.1. Taxonomy (NCBI): domain Eukaryota; kingdom Metazoa; phylum Chordata; class Actinopteri; order Spariformes; family Sparidae; genus Pagrus; species Pagrus pagrus. The sequence goes on along the minus strand of NW_028175228.1, from coordinate 62,544 downwards.
CGTTGTCGTCCTCATCCTGGTCATCATCAGCTTCATCTCCTCTGAACACGTCCATGTTGACACTTATGTTCATGAGACTGAGCAATTGGGTACCGGACAGTTCGTCAGTGTCGTCAGATGCTGTACTCGCTGTAGATTGCGATTGAGTATTTGTTTCACACGAGTCCTCATTGTTCATGTCTAGGACGAAACAAAACAAGCGCCCGTGAGCGAAATCCTCTCTGATAGGAGGTGACATGCTGCAAAAGTCTGGGTTTTCCAGAGTCACTTGAAGAAGCTCCCCTTTACAGCAGTAAGTCAGGTAAAGGAGCAATTGAAAGGTTGCTCTGTCATTTATTGACAGCGCGCCGAATGATAGCTCATCACATGCCTTATCGTGCAATATGTCAGTTTGAACAGCAAAGAACAATGCTCTCCTGTTGGAAGGCACCTTGACCCTCGTAACCACAGCTGTATTTGCCTCTCTGTGAGGCAACACACACGCCGTGGACACAGCAACAGTCTTCCTAGCTGCCATGTCTATATCTGCTTGTGTACGTCTGGTCTCACAAACACAAATTGAACACTGTGTGATTCATATTCCTAACCCTCAGACATTGTACATTAAATCACGATTTCATTGGCAGAGTGTGGTAGGGTTTGATATTTCACCACCGACACCACAACCGCTTCACACACTTGTTCACACAGCCTTGGTTGTTATCCATGGTTCAAGTCAGCCATGTCCGCTCTTGAAACATTCAACTCTACGTAAGTTTCAGTTTAACAGTTAGTTGAGCTCTTCTGGGTGTGTCCCTTGCAAGCTTGGTCGGAATCTCACTCCTTGGTTGTTTGGTTGTGATACGTTACCCTGATTGTATGTATGCACACATCAGTACGCATCAGTATTTGTATGACCCACAAAAAAAGGAGGAGGAGGAGGGGGCGGGAGAGGGAGACATTTTTTTTAATAAAAGTACGCTACAAACCTCAGATGTTTAGACTTAATCATGAACAAAGCAGTGCCTTTTGTGGACTTTTTCCCTAACATCTACCCCGAGCGCAGAGCTGTCAACCCTGAGCTTGAACCCCAACTAGTCGGGGTGATGATTAAATCTATCATCTTTCATAGGCAGGAAGAGGCCCTCTTGTGCAGAGGGTTGGTGGTACAGGCTCGAGATATCAACATTTACACTTCGGTACACTTCAAAGTTACCGATATAGCTCCGGTTGTGGGGTATGATCTAGACCTGATTCGCGATCAGGATGGTGAAGAAGAAACCTGGGAGCAGGTACGGGAAACTTGGTCTAGACATTTTGTTGCCGAGCCAGTGTACAGTCACGTACTACACGACGACATTAAGCGAAAGGTAAACGCTCAGGTGTTCCCGCTGAAATCCATATCGTTGGCCACAAAGTACATAGAAACCGTACGGGGTGGACTGACCTTTGGAGATTTTTGCCCGGACAGGGGCTATTACATTTCTCGAGATGGGAACACACCTGCTCTGTGCTCAGATGTAATGTTTGGTAGAGTGTACTTCATGCCCGCAAACAAACTGAACCAGGTCATCTCAGTCTCCCAACTCATATATGATCATGACAAGTCAGAGGTTGAGGCTAAGCTCTTTGACATGAGACACATGCCACATTTCTACAAGGCAGCATGTCTTGACATCGAGACTGTGTTTGACCAGTCGTACCGGGATACGTCTCTACAATGCAAGTCTTTTGCCTACAAGTTCCCCTACTGCACCGAGGGCATGGTCGCGGACATGACCGCGTATAGGAATAAGCTGGTTCACGCACTGACTGCTGGCAAAAAACAACTGCCCAAACACAGTAAGCACGTCTCCATCCCTGCTCTGGCACCTGACATGCCAGGTCAGCAGCACGAGATAACTTGCGTATCTCTCGTGATCCTCAACTCCCACATACCCAAAACCTCGGCCGACCACCACAGGAAAAAGCTGATCGTTCTCTATAACAGTACACGCGGCCATCACCCAGAGGTCGACCACGAACTGGTCAGGAGCGTTGGTGTAGACGATGCCTCGAGGATTCTATTCTACCCGTGCTCCAGTGAATTCACACTCGTGGAGAGAATGATCGCGTTGTTGTACGAATACGGTATAGAGCTCCTGTACGTGTACAATGCAGAGTTTGACGTAAGGGTAATCCAGCAGCGTGTGCATTTCTACACTGAATCCAACTACGCCAAAGGCCTCGATTGTGCTGCCCGAAAACGATGTGTCTCGTTATTGCAAGCCTGGAACGGGCTCTTCATAACCAGGGCCTTGTCCAAGGACATGGTGCCCTTCTTCCAGTTTGAAAACGTACGCTACCTGAATATGTACAAGGAGATGCTCAAGAGCCTAGGCTCGGTGTTGCTGAAGGGAACACTGACCGAGTGCAAACTTCAACTGATATCTACGCACATCGGCAGGTTCAACAAAGAGAAGGCTAAGCTGGGCCACTTCAAGATGAACAGCTGCGGCATGAACATCATAGATTTGTACAGGATGGCGGGGACTAGAGAGATCAAGTTTGCCTGCACCAGCATGAAGTTGAACGACGTCGCCCCCTTTGTCATTGCTAAAGTCAGGAAGCTACACAGAAAGCCCCCAAAGGACACCAGAAAGCTTTGTAAGTTGGCCGACGTCAGTTACGCTAAGATGGATGAGGTGATCAGCACAGGGGGGAAGAGTCTCTTTGCAGTGCTTGTCTACAACTTGGTCGACTCTCAGCTGTGCGCAAGGCTGGCTAAAGTCCTCAACCCCGTCTCAGCTCTGTTTCATCGGTGTAGGACTACTCTCAACATAGATGTTGTGGTACACGGAAGAGGGGATAACTTTGGAGGCTTTGTGCAGAGTATTCACTCGGTTCAGATCCCTCAGCTAAAGTTCACACTCGATACTCTCAGAGTCAAAGCAGGACCCGTGGGTATGACACTCAACGGTCGCATGCGATGGAATCATGCACTCGACCTTGACTATGGAGACAGTGGTGATCAGTGGAAGGGGGGGTCAGTCTGCGACCCTCTCACGGGCCTACACTACTCCGGACCCGGCATGGGCTTGGAGCTTTCGTTTGACTTTGCAAGTATGTACCCGTCCATCATGTGCGCTCTCAACATCTCGCCCGAGACTACCATCCCGTGGCCTCCTGCGACATTCCCCCATGATCTATCGGGCTGGGTGTGTTACCACTGGGAAGCTGAGGGGTTTGAATACGCATCGCTCATTCTCAAGTACGACCAGGAGCAACGCGGCTTTGTCCGCGCGCCGGCCGTATTATCGTCCTCGGCCGAGTACTTTCTCAACCAGCGAGCCGAGGTGAGGAGGGAACTCAACAACCCTGACATCGGCGAAGTCGATCGGGTGTACTGCAAGATGCAGGAAGGAGAGTGTAAAGTTCTGGCCAACTCTTTCTACGGAACAGCTCCTCAGCCCTGCGGGCCTCTCATATCTGCTCATGGAAGGCGACAGATTTCCGTGGTAAACAAGTGCGTGTCTTCCTTCTACCAGCACCGCTGCCCTGTCGTCTACGGAGACACTGACAGTGTCTTCGTCTCATTTGGATACGGACCCGGGGACCTTCCTGAGAGCGAAGTGTCCGATGTAGTTGATTGCAGAGAGACAGACACCGCATCCTCCAGTCGAGAGGCTACCACCGATCAACTGGAGCGTTTTGCCTGTAACGCCCGGACAGCTTTGTGTGACAAGTTTAAGCGGGCTGGCGCGCAGGTGCCTGCCTTTCTGGACTATGTGCACACGGCCTTAGTGGAGGACACTCTCGAGAGGATGTACGTGATAGGCAGAGGTAATACGCACCAAAAAATAGTCAGAGATCCAAAGGGAACATTCACCGAGGAAGGGTACCCTGTGTACGTGGCCAGAGTCCCTGGATCTGAAGATTTGAACGACGTAACCGGGCCCTTCGTCAAAGATAGGAGAGTCAAGCTGGAATACGAAAACAGTTGCTCCATATACTGTCACGTAGCTAAGAAGACCTACGTAGCACTCACTCACAACCTGAACGCAAAGGGCGATCTCTCGTCAGTCTCTGTAAAGGTGAGGGGCTTGTCGGCTTTCAAAAGTATGCGATCGCCATGCGATTCCGCCGTCACAGAAACCTTCATAGCGTGCGTAATGAGGGGAGACTGTATCAAGCTAGACACCGGCAATGTCTCCTGTTTCTCCACATCGCCCTGGCACCAGCTCCAGTGCGGAGATGTAATCTTATACCTGGAACAGCAACCGCATGTAGACGATCTAGGGAGGTGGCTTGAGGTAGCTCGAGGTAGCGCTTTTCTCACCGCATACAGAGTAGAAGACGTTGTAGCATTGCAGCTAGATTCTGGCTTCTCTGCGGTCTCTACGAAACTCATCCCTGTGCTGGGACACGGACCCGACTCAGTTGTAGTGAGGACACTATACAAGGACTGGAAATATTGCATGAACCACATGTTCTCACACGGGCAAGCTATTCTCAGAGACTTGCTCACGTGCAAAGCGTCCGAACTCATTGCGTCCAAGATGGGAGTAGGGTTCTTTCCTTGGAGTAGTCTCATAAAATCCTCAAAGAACAAGCACTTTAGTCAACAAACATTGAATCGCTTGAAGGTTGCCAACTCCAGCGTCAAAACGACTTATGTAGAGATTGTAAAGACATGGCTACAGCAGATCACAGGACTCTCTGTCAAGCCTGTCGAGTGTAACGAGTATCACAAGTGTAATCCTTGTGAAGCCACTTTCTGTCGATACCCGTTGAACCTACAGGCTAACACAGGGTGTATCACGGTCATGTTTGGAGGCTCACTCATATGCGAGGCCAAGCAATACAGATCCAGCGGCAAAGTCTTTTCTGACAAGGAACATGATGATGATGATGATGATGATGATGATGATGATGAGCAGCGCAAACAGCACAGGGAAACCCAGACTCATCCATTGTATCACACAGAGCTTATCTCTCATCCATACCAGCCTTTCAACAAATGTTTTGCCAACTCCAGGGTGTTGCTAGCTCACCGCGCAGACTACACTTTGGTCAACCGCTCGGGGAAGCTTGTGGCTCACTGTGTCATAGACTACTGCTTACCCCGCTTCATGTACAGCTCAGCTCTAGGCACCCACTGCCTAGATGATTGCAAAGAGCACCTGCTCACCTCCATCGCCTCTGTCAGAGAGAGATTGAAGAGGGCAACCACGGCTTTCAACGCGGTAATGAACAACTGCCCTGAACACATGATACCTGCTTGTGGGACTCGTGAATTGGAGCACCTGCGAACGATCAGGGAGACTGTAACTCGTCTACCGAGAGAGAAACTTGATGTGTGTCAGAGGGTGATCACCGGCGACATGTCTCTACGGCCCCACGATGTCTACAGGAACCTGAGTGAATCACTTGGAAAACGACTCACCGAAGCCATGTCTGAGGGCATAGTGTCCCTTATAGACGACAACCACAACCCTTCCGTTCTCCCCCGCTCACACGCCTCCATCTCGCTCACGGTGCCGACTGTCATGTTGGCAGACGCGGGGATCGCTTCCTCTAGCGGTACGCTGTCCATATCGAGAAGCGAGCTGTGTGAAAGGACCCAAGTTGACCTGGCGGGTCTTCTGTACCAGACCTTACTCGTGTTGCAGCTAAACACTCCGGACGCGTTCCCGTCATCGAACACAATGTACCCTGAGTCCATTCTTTGCATCATGCCCTACTCTTGCGCCGACACGAACCTCATGCGGGCCTGGATCGAAGTCTTCGGACAGAAGAAGTGGCTCAAACCCAACCGAGTCAAGCTCGGGAAGAGGACACGCTCTCTTGCTGAATGCAGGGAAGTTACGTATCATTGTACAGGCTGTAAAAACTTTTACAGGGACCTGTTCGCCAACAACGTCCCGGGTCACAGGCTTATTCAGTACGTCTACGGTCAAGACATGAAAAGAAAGATAGGACAGTGTGTCAACGAAAGACGCTTGTTATCTTGATATTTGCCCAGACGTCGTCGTCCTTGCACCGTACGACCCGATACCATTGGCAACTTGGGATTGACAGGAAATGTCAGTGTATATACGATTCCGTAGATACACATCCAGTAGAGCAAAGTGACGATGGCTTTCAGTCAGAAGGAGTACGTGTTCTCCCACACCATGACCAAGGTCATTCAGGCTCATCAGCCTGCGATGTTCAAAATAGACTTGAGTAGTCTCATACCCATGGGTGACTGTAGCCCTCTGTTCGTCATTGACAACATGTGCATTACCGCGTACAAGCAGGGTACCACTGAGAAGGTACCGGTCAGGTTCGCTGTACTCAACGACAACAAGAAAAGAGTCTTGACGAACGATCCGTGTAAACTTTCTTCCAAGTGGCAGATTGACATCAACAGCGGATCCTGCGTGAAGATAGCGGGCACCGACACCCTGCCTTTCAGTCGCACCCTGTCTGTGTACGATGAAGAGAACAAGCAGGGTCTCGTCAACGTCCTGGCTTTCATGATGTCAAACAGCCTCTGGACCTCAGACAGAGCAAGAGGGGCTTTCCATGTTCTACTTGGATCTACCCGAGGGGAGTTTGAATTCACATGTGAGCTGTGTTCGGAGATTGGCATTGCTTGCGTTACAAAAGGACCCGGCGGTCGCCCGTCATTGTTCTCTTTCCCGCAGTGTGCAGAAGACGGCTATGTGTGCATACCTTCCCAACAACCCTGTGCTACTGACAAGGATTACGAGGCCCTCAGAAACCTCCTAGCTCTCTTGCGATCAGCTTCTCTCGACCATCTTAGCATCTTACAACGAGTCACCCTGGAGATGACAAACAGCCGAACATTTCAAGACGTCGACCGTTCATCTTTCCCTCCTACGCACAGGGGCAATGTTGTAATACCGTACGCAGTGATGAGATACGTCACATCCCTGTACCAGACCATGAGCGAGTACGCCGACAACTTCGCAATCGTGGAGGACAACACGCACCACATCAAAGTCGTAGTGGAGAGCCCCTCGGAAAACATAAGCGAAATCACCGGGTGTATATCCCTAACCCTAATATACGGTTCGAGTCTCCTGGCCATTTACAGTAACCTCATCCATGGCATGCAGTATGCGGAGGAAGAAGAGCAAATCAACAGTATTGCCAACATCACACAGTTGAGCACCGACGTGTTGATCAGGAGGACCCGATTGGATTTTATATTGGGAAAGCCGATGTGCCTAAAGGACTGGTGTACTTTTTACTATGGGTAAACGACGAGGGATGAGGGAATGTGTGTCATGTTGTATGAATAACAATGATAATAAAGACGATGTCACAACTTAATGGTACATTGACTGTATTTTATTTTACAACATACATCTGCATAGTCATCGAGACAACAAAGACATTGACAACCACAATAACCCTCATACAGTGGATCCTGTATACATTCAGGGCTGACGTAACATAACATAACATTACATAACATTTCATAACATAATCACAGGAGCTGTATATCCTCCATATCCTTGTGTGATGAACCTCCCGTCTCCACGCTCTCCTTCACCACCGTGCTGCTCATTCAGAGCTCTTGTAGTCTACGAAAGGGTCCAGTGAAAGGGTCTGCATTGACCGATCATCAGAGGTGTTGAGTAGAAGGGATGACACATTACTATGCGGGAGAGGGTGATAAGCGTGTATGACCAAATCGTGAGCCGTAGTGGTTGAATCTTGCGGGCTACGAGGTTTGGGTTCGACTGCGATGGCAAACACTCACTGCACAGAGGGCTCACTGGAGTGAGAGTCTGTTATGAACATATGAAACGTTTTCGTCCATGCTCAGGTGACTCAAGAGACTTGTAATCTCGGGAAAGTGGCGTGTGTTTGTCCCAAGTGTAAAGCCGAGCCTGTCAAATGTTACCTTAAATCGCTTTCCTGAGGAAAGTATAACCTCGAACAGGTACCCTGCCCTGTCCTCGGTCCTACTATGTATGACTGCACCCGGAATCTCATTATTCCCGTGTTGTATCGGCATTAGACTTTGTGTCACTAGGTGGTACTGTGATGAGCCTTCGGACAGATCGTCAATCGATCCCCACCATGCACCCTTGAGTACGTTTAGCATGTGACACATTTCGTCCATGATATTAGTCACAGGAAGCGTCTCAGGAGTGCAAGCTACCTTCGCCGGCCTAGGCAGCACGTGTATGTAGTCCAAATCACCAGCCAGCTTTTGTAGCATTTCAATAGGAGTAGGAAAGTCACCTTGTACCAAGTCGCTACATACGTAATAGCCTCCACGGATCACCACAGGATATGTCGCCACCTGTGGCACATAGACATTGTGACAACCGTACAACGCCACAGCTTGAGTCTCAGTCTTGACTGTGATGGAACAAACCGCTCCATGTACGATGTCACCATAGTGTGCTGAAACAATAACGTCTCCAGTGCGACCTCTAGGTCTATGCATGTGGGACACAATCTGGGTTTCAGAGACTGAGCCCCACCAGCGTGAACCCAACCATTGTAAGAATGATAACCATGATCCACTCAACGGTAGCCAATCGAGCTTGGGATTCCCAGGGTTACCATCCTCCTCAGCGACAATCATCTGGTCATCGCCGTGCATGTGGCTGTTGTTTGATCGGTGATCGTGGTCCATTGTATCCTGCAAGTCACCTCGGTGGTCCTTGTTGTGTCCACCGTCATCATGTTGTGAGCATCCGTGATTGTCAGTGACAATCATTGTGTTATTGTCATAGGCAAGGCTGTCTTTGGACATGTCTAAATTATCAGAGTCAGTGGTTCTACGCCAATCGGCGATGTCGGACGAATTTGAATAGTGACTGCAGCGATCGTCTTGCCGTGCGTCATCAGAGTCATCGCATTCAGTGGTTCTTTGCCAATCGGCGATGTCGGACGAATGTGAATAGTGACTGCAGCGATCGTCTTGCCGTGCGTCATCAGAGTCATCGCATTCAGTGGTTCTTTGCCAATCGGCGATGTCGGACGAATGTGAATAGTGACCCAAGCGATCGTCTTGCCGTGCGTCATCAGAGTCATCGCATTCAGTGGTTCTTTGCCAATCGGCGATGTCAGATGAATTTGAATAGTGACCGAAGCGATCGTCTTGCCGTGCGTCATCAGAGTCATCGCATTCAGTGGTTCTTTGCCAATCGGCGATGTCGGACGAATTTGAATAGTGACTGAAGCGATCGTCTTGCCGTGCGTCATCAGAGTCATCGCATTCAGTGGTTCTTCGCCAATCGGCGATGTCGGACGAACCGGAATAGTGACCGAAGCGATCGTCTTGTCGTGCGTTCTCGCAATCATTGCAGTCAGTCATGTTTGGCAAACTGCTGTTGAGATCAGGTGCCGTAGAGGGTGTTTGTGCTGTACAACTGTTCCCACTGTCGTATAGCTTGCAGTAGCCGTAACAACACTGCGTGTTAGGTTTCTTGACACACACAACTGTCTCATAATGGTTCGCAGAGTGTTCCAAATATATCCCTTGGTTAGACACCTGCACACCCTTACACCTGTATTCAATCCAATGGCCGATGTATGTGTATATGCTTAAACCTAGCAAATCTGCAGCTGCTTGAATTTCCACCTCTGTTGCCCAAGTGCCTAGACAGCACATTCGGGACTGGATCACGTATTCCAGGACTGACAGATTCCCGCATCTCAAAAAAGTCTCATACGTAGCATCGTTGTTTTCCAGATGCCTCACCGTAGCGTGCCTAATCGTGGCATGATGCTCTTCTGTACCACATACGGCTTTGCTGATTGCTCTGAAGAAGCAATTCCCGTCAGCCCTTATGTTGACATTCTTACAAGGAATCCCCAAGTCGCCGATGTTTGCTGAAGGTATAGACTGTTCTTCACACTTCAGTTTCAGCAGGTTGCACAGTACTTGTGCAGTAGCGGCTGTAATAGGGTTGAACTGCAGTTGCCTTACTTTACTGGCACCAACAAACATGACATCTGAATCATCACTATCAACATTCTCCTTTCTCGGATCATGCGAAAGCCCGAGCGCATCATAACATAGAACGCGTGCCATTGTCACATCTCAGGCAATGTACCTCTGCTACTGTCATTAATACTTTACACGTGCTTGTGTACACACTGTTCTATCCCCATAATGTATTGTGAGAACCTTTGTGTCATCAATCTATCGTGACAGCATTTAGCTAAGATGACATCTCGCTTGTGGAAAGAGGAGAGTGAACATTCCAGCCATCTGGAACGTTTCTGTGTTGCAAAGTGCCCCAACTCATCCAGACCAAAATCACGTATCCGACCAGGATGTGGTAACATAGCATATAAATGTGGACTGATGTACTACGTTCATTCAGAGAGCTAAATTATACTCTTGGGTTTGTTGGTTGTCATAATGGACACATTTGTCAAGACTAAGTTGACAGAGTGGGGTTATGGTTTCTTGATCCAAAACTTTACAGCTAAAAACATTGACACTGAGACGTTCCTGGGTCTCACAAAGGCTAGCAATAGACGGTTGGCATGCCAGCTTTGTCTAAACGATAGTGGACACATGGCCGCGCTTCTAGGATGTATCCAAAGATTCAAAGATGACGTGAAGACAAAAGACGGGTAAGACTCGAAGTCACAGTATGTGTTTGTGATGTGTAATGGTTACCCTTGACCTTGATTGAAACACATGTCATTCCCATTGTACAGCACTCAGGTGGAAGAAGACTCTGAGGCTGAAGAAGACTCTGAAGCCGAAGAAGACTCTGAGGCTGAGGAAGACTCTGAAGCCGAAGAAGACTTAGAGTCCACCACAGAAGCCCCGCGGGTCCCAGAATCCTCCAAGCGCCTAGAGGTACTGGCTGAAGCCGCCGAGGTCGTAGAGATCGGCACGCTCCTAGAGACACTCGCACAAGCCCCACAGGTCCCAGAAAAGGCTGATCTCCAGGAGTTTCTGGCTGAAGCCGCCAATGGCGTAGACACCTCCCTAGAGGCAACCAAAGAAGCCTTCAAGTTAATAGAAACAGCAGCCTACCCGCAGATCCTAGAGGCACTCGCAGAAATCACCAAGGTCGTGAGCACATCGCAGCTGTCAGACACCCCGCAGGTCCTAGAGGCACTCGCAGGAGCCACTAAGATCGTAGAAGCCTTGCAGGTGGAAGAAGCATCGCAGGTAGCGGAAGCCTCGCAGGTGGAAGAAGCCTCGCAGGTCACAGAAAACTCTGAGGCTGAAGAAGCCTCGCTGGAGGAAGAACCATTGCAGGTAGCGGAAGCCTCGCAGGTCACAGAAAACTCTGAGGCTGAAGAAGCCTCGCAGGTCACAGAAAACTCTGAGGCTGAAGAAGCCTCGCAGGTGAAGCAAGCTTCATAAATTGAAGAATCTCAACGAACAGTTCGGAAAAGGGTTACAGTCCAGACTTAAATGAGCATCCCAATCGCGGATTCAATGGTGCGGAGAATTGCTAACCTCGTAGTTAGGAGGGGTGTGATAGTGATGATAAGCCATACATTTTCATGTTGTAGGATTGGAATCATTGTATGTCATTGAAACTCAACTTTGTATCACCCTGTAGATGTTTTGCAAGATTACGAGATGTGCTGGAAATAAAAACAAATCAAAGAAGAGCTGTTATTGTCATTATCATTGTTTATTAAAGTGTTGACACCAACCTTCCGTACACATGTTACATTCATTCATTTTCATCCTTAGGACGTAACACAATATCACCAGTGTCAATACTCTGCACCTCTATAAGTTCACCACGGTGTTGTGCAACAACAACAGGACCTTTGCAAGTGTCATCAGTGGTATGCACAGGTTGCAGGTGTAGGAAGTGTTTGATTTAACAGCTAGCAGGTAATAACATGTCGGCGTTCCATCAACAGCTACTACTATGATAGTATACCGACGGCTATCATATCCATTCTCGTAGAACTCTTGTCCCATGTCCGGCGTCCAACATATACGAAGGTCACATTTGAGTACATTGGAGATACTTTCCATCACTTTGCAATGACATTTAGCTTGAATTATATCAACGGTGCTCTTGTTGACTTCCTCTGTGACAGATAATACCTGCAATAAAATAGAGATTGGTTTTTCATGTCCTAATTTGACAATCATGACATCGCGCACATCCAGGCCTTGTGTTATGTAGGACGCAATCTGTACTGGCTTACTTTTACCCGTCTCGATGTTAAACTCAGCAACCTGATTGTAGTGACTGTTGACATCCAGTGATGTCAAAGAAGTCAAAGTCTCATTTTTCACTATAGTAGGGTATTTGGTGTTCTCCGCAAAAGAGTCATCGGATTTCACATGTGCGACATTGTCGACTCCTAGAGTAGTACTCTGCTCAACCTTTCGGTTTTTTCGAAATGCCCGTTTGACACTGCGGCATCGTTTACGGTTTTGGGGGGTAGTGGTAGTCACGTCCATGTATGTTGGTTTGCGCAGTCTTTCTATGAGACATTGTATTTCATTCTCAAAGTCTTTGAACAGATTCGCCTCTGATGTTTCCATCGGTTTCTCCTCATCGTCCTCCTCTTCACCATCACCATATTTGACCAGGTGACTGTACGGTTTAAACATAGTCTCTATCCTTTTCAACAATAATTGTTTACGGTCCCTTAAACCGCAAAGTCTAACGTTGTTCAAATCAACACCTAACTCCTGCTTTAGTGAGCGCAATATATTCTCTGAGAGTGTCTTTGACTCAGTCAACTCCCTGTTGCTTTTAGCATACCATGATATGTCAGACTCTTGCTGGTCAATGTGCTCACGGAGCTGTTGTATTACCCCCTTAAGTTCGGTGATTACACACTCAAGTTGTGCGTTAGGAATGTTTTGGTCGTGTATTATCTTTACCAGTGCCTGTACAATGGTGCGGATTTCACAGAACCTGGATTTCATATCTGTCACGTCACTAGTTAGCTGAGTCTTAACCTCTTTAATGTCATCCTTAACACCTGCTACACTGTTTTGTATACCAACAAGCGCCTTATCTGTCGACCTCTTTTTATTACACATCCTCGCAATGGTGTCTTCCTTTACACCCAGCGTGCGCTGTGAACGGTCAAGTTTTTCACTCAAGGTAGACATCTCATCTTCGTGTGCCACTTTACATTTCTCGGTTGTCTCCATAAGGTTGTCATGTGCGATGTCAAGTTTCGCGCACAGTTCTGTCAATTCCTCGATACGTTTGGTCTTCTTCTCTTGTTCCTTACAGTGTTCATCATTCAACATGTGCAACGTGAGCATATTTCTATCCATTTCAACCTCCTGTTTCTCCTTTTGAACACACTTGCGTTTTGCAAGGCGAAGCTGCTTACGGTATGTACAGAGCCTACCACTCGTAACACGTACGATCCTGATTAACAGGTTCACTTGTGTCTCTAGACGCTGTTGGATGTTGAGCATGGACGTGTTGACCGTGTGTGATGTCAATTCATCGATATCCTTCTGTAAAGCACTGAGCTCGGAGTTGTGCTCATCGTCCAGCTCAACAACATCATCATCGCTATCACCATCACCATCACCATCACCACCTTTTGAGACATTCTTCATGTGCACAAGAAGATCTTTCAGGGCACGTTTCACTTCATGGTCTCTCATTAGGATACTGTCAACATACTTCAGTACGTGCTCCGCGTGTTTTACATCTTGTGCACTTTGTATAAAACTACACTCCCCAAATGTACATCGCAGGTCATTCCCCAATCTACGGATGATGACATCATAACATCCCCACAATTCCATAGCCAGATCAAATCCTATGACATTCCGAGCTTTCGTGTTCTCAAATGATTCAAACCACTTAGCCATCTCTCCAAAATTGTCTTCTAGGGCCTTGATCACTACCAAACTCTCATCCAGGGAGCTAGACTTATCCCTGGGGAGAGTGTCGAGCTCAGGTACTGTACTAGATGGTGAGGATTCCACCTTGGTGGCCAAAGGGAATAGTTTTGATATGATGGCCAAGAACGTGACAAGAAAATTGTTTCCAGTGTCCAATGGAGGTTGACGACACGCTGACTTCGTCTCCACGACTGCTGTGTTGTGAGCTCCCAGACAGGTAGAGCTCCCAGAATCTGTGTCTGTACGCGTGGCTATCTGTGGCAGATACTCGTTGTTCTCTTTCTTGTCGTCTGCAGTCTTTCTGCCACGACCACCAGCCTGAATCAGGGTCCCTTTCAGCTTCACCCCTTCTGAACCTTCGCTTACGCCGTGATCGACCCTCTCGTTTCTCATTCCGTCTGTACACTGAGAGGAGCGACGTTGTTGGCAGCCGTCGGTTGTCAGCCCTTTCACCTTTGTCCTCCCAGAAGCATTTGGATCCATGCTTCCACCATTGGGCAATTTGGTTTGTTCTTGCCTTTGCTTCTTCTTCTTCTTCTTCTTTGTCTTGCTCTTTATAAGAGATGACCGAGAATGAGGTTTCACCTTCCTGGTCCGAGTCTCCCCTCCACAATGTTTCACCGCTGCAATGCGCGACTTCCCACGCTTCTTCGTAGCTTGCACTGTAGACTCTACGGTGGTTGAGGCAATAGCGGTCCGCGTCGGCTCCTGGCTTTTGTTGGTTGCACCCTGCCGCGATCCATCCATCGTTGTTGATATGTCGGGAGACTGTAGCGCATAGAGTGGTGCAGATACCACCCATGAGCACCTTATCTATCTGCAGCACAGCTGAAACCCTCTTGGGCTCGGGTTCACACACAACAGGCGATGCTCGATAAGCATATCCACAGCGCTGACACAATTCGTCTTTGTCTCGATCGCTTGTAAGTAGGCAACCGTCGACCTTCAGCACTGCCAAGAGCTTCTCTAGCGCGCCGGACCAGTGACTGAGCGCCCCGCAACACAGGGCTGTGAGAATGATTCCCCAGTACGGAGCCTGTACAACCTCTTTAATAGAAGATTCACCTGAGCACCTGGTCATCTCTAAACCCATATACATTAGCTTCACACTGAACCATTTAGCTGAATTCGGTGACGGACATTGTGTCTGCTGGCTAACAGTACGCGAGAGAATACCTTCAGAGTCAAGATGCCACAATATGCTAGTTCCCCACCAGCGTGCGTGTTGTGACTCGGGTGTCCTGAAGATAGTGTCGCTGCTGCAGGATTGTAAGCGCTCCAGGGTCAATCTACTCTGCTCATATAAGACCTTGAATGCAAGCGGAGCACCGAGTATGGACAGTGTCTCCCTTACTAGGTCTGCAGCTAGACCGTCTCTTTCTGTAAAGTCCGGGGTGTACGAAGATACAAAGGTGAGAACGTAACGGTTCACACTAGCGTATATCTTTGACACAAGCAGCTCGGGTTGGTGTCCGCAAAACGCGTCACCGGTGAAAGGGTACATCTGGTACGCTGTCACATCGGGTGCGTTCATCTTCACCCATGCCAACGGGGGTCTGGCTAGAACACTGATCCTTTTCACCTTGTGACCCTTGGTGTCAGTGTACGTGTTGGAAAAGTGTTTGGCTGTGACAAGACCGTAGCTGTCTCCACCGTGCATGTAAACAGCTCGGAGAACAATAGAACACATACTGGGTGAGGACTCGACAGGGATACGAAAGAGTCCATCAAGCCCGGGTCCTGTGAGGGTTACTGACATTGGTATCCGTTTCTCTATATCAACCATATGTACCCATGTGTATTCTACATAACTTATAGCATCAGCATCTTCAAATTGTACGGTCATATGCCGCATAGAGCTCCAATCGCCTCTCTGACAGGGTGCCATGGTTGGCCGTGGTGGGTGTGCAACCTTGTTGAGGTTGGGAAGGAAGTGGGGACATAAAGAAGACACACTAGAGTTTGAATAGGTTTTATTTTCAAGTGTTACACAAAGAAGAAGAAGTTGAAGAAAAAGATGAACACCAAAAACAACTACAAAACAGAGCGTACTGTACAAAGGAATAAAAATGACCGTTAGTCATCGATAATGACTTTAGACTTCTCAACAACAGTCTCGTCTTCTATTATATCACCCTGGTACACACCATTATGTATCAGGTCACCTTGGACTGGTGTAACAGAGCACTCGTCGTGGCCCAAGCACAAATCAGTCACTTCATCACATTCACATTCTTCATCAGAAGAACCACTGGAAGAATCACTGCTGTCGTACATGTCCCCAATCTCGAGACAGCAGCTGTGAGTTGTAGTACACCTGGAAGCCTCCAAGTACGCATTCATGTCCTCTTTGTCAATGTCCGTGACACTCTCATCCAGAGGCTCGACTGTAGCATCCTCAATGTGGCGGAGGGGGTCCACTGGTTCTACAACAGGTTGCGTTTGTGAGGCCGACGTGGAGTCGTCGTTGTCAGTAGATTCTGCGGCGATATCTCTGTACACACTCATAATTTCATCAATAGCCTCTTTTTTTCTACCCATCCTGTTTGTGATGTTTACATACAGGTAGAGGTTGCAGCTGGACAAGTTTCGAGTACCTTGAACTCTCTGCAACTCGGTGTTCAGTACTTTAGCTCCATAGTATTTGCAGATGATATCTTTCAACCTGGCAAAGGGTATAATGTGGACGCCTCTAAACAGAGCCACGTCCGTGGCGTGGCTTGCGAAGCCTGAAGTTGTTTCAGACATTGTCCTCGTGTCTCGACATCGAGATTATTGTAATGTGTGTAACAAAAAAAAAAATAATCACAGACCTTTGGATGTGCACATTACACAGCGTGAGTAAAGCGTTTCCACATCCACTAGTACTTCAGAAAATATAGGCTGCTTGCATGTCTTGCAAGAGGTGTACATCTGTTTCATTTCGGTAAATGTGCAGGTGTTGACGGTCGTGGTGCTCAACGGCACGTTTATCATGGGCGCGGCGCAGCAGGAAGATCCAAATCTCATCTGTTCAAAGTCAAACTCCACATCGATGTTTCTCGGGTTGCCTTTCACTTCGGACGAGTGAAACGTCTGATTCTTTAGACATCTCGAGCACCTCAGGTCTCCCTCCTCACGAGGAGGTTGGTTGCTGGGCTGTCCGGGTATCAGCAGTATCTGCTTGTGGTTGTGGTCTACCCAGTTGATGTGACAGTTGAGCACTGCGTATAGCAGCATCTGACACTCGGGCTTCAGTTCAGTCAGCTTCTGAAAATGCTCACTGTGGATAATGTCAACAGCTTGGCGCAGTTCGGGTAGGCATGCTGCGGCCATCTCCAGCGGCTGATCAGTGGTGTACGCAACGGCTAGCTTGTAGTAACAACTCAGGCCCCATTCAGAATTGAGTGTGAGCATAGGGTGCCCGATGGCTTTCACCACATGGAAGGCTGTTATGAGCTTCGAATAGTACGATTTCCTCCTGGCTGAAAAACTGAATTTTGACCACCTTATGGAATCTTTCCAATGTCTAACATTTCTGGCTGGCTGCAAGTAACGTTTCTTCTTGGAACGCCGAACTATGCCACCGTTGTTTGTTGTTGTTGTTGTTGTGTACCCTGATATCTTGTCCCTTGATCCTTGGTCGGACGGCTGACGAGGGCTTGTTTGATTTGACTGTGGTGATTTAGGAGTGACCCTGATCTGGTCGGATGCGCAGGTTGCGGTCGGTTGTTGTAGGTCTAGGTCTAGGATCTGGACATTTGTAAGGAATCTGATCGCCTCTGATCTGATTGCACACAACTTCTGCGTAGACTCCTCCTTGTTCAAAGCCAGAACATCCTTTTGGTACCTATAAAAATCAGCTAGGAGAGCCAGTCTGATTAGAACTTTGTTCTCCTTCACCCGAGCCAAGTCAGCCTTGTCTGGTAGAAGCGCTACACTGCACTGTGATTCTTGTGATTCTTCATCGACACACAAGGCCAAGGAAAGTTCGTCCCACAGCTGCAACAAGCAGAATTTGTAAACCTCGTCGCAGTCTGAAACCTTTGTCTTAGACGTCAACATCTTGACGATTTTCGTCTGCAATTGGGGCGCGGACCCTTTAGCTCTCTGTTTAGAATGGCAAACTGTGTTAAGACACTCGAGGTAAGCCTGCAACAGGATGGATTTTGCATAGCCACGGGACCACACGATTCCGGTGTCATCTACCCCTGCCCCGTCAACCCATTCGCGCCGGTGCTTCTCAAGTCCCCCGTGGTGTTGCATCTCTATTGTCCGGAACTCTTCCCTGACGAGGTCTTAAAAGTGCACGCTGAACACCTGGGTCACTTTTCGTCTTTACAAAACGTGCCCAGGATCAACAGAGACTTTGAACGGACGCTATTTCTGGGACTGTGCAACTTATTCACTCGAGAGACGGTCCTGTCACTGTACAAGACCACACTGACTGGCGAGGCCTTACAAGGAGTCTTGAGCTGTGATGTAACCTCCAAGGGAAAGAAAGAAGAAGAAGAAGAAGAAGAAGAAGAAGGAGGAGGAAAAGAAAAAAAAGAAGCTGGCGACGGTGACTACCCGAGCGTCTTTGTCAATCACAAAGACAAACGTGAGCTTGTGTCTTTACTGCGCAGGCTACTGGGACTTTTCCAAGTGGACGAACTTCGTGATAATGAGATAATACACGAACATGGAGAGGAGCCACAACACATGTTATTTCTCTATCTGATCCAGCTGATGGCCATAATTGTGAGCAGCTGCATGGAGGAGAAAAACCTCGCTGTCATTATGGCCGTTGCGTCCGCCATCTTCCTGGAGGCCAACTTCTGCGACCCCTTGTGCGCAGCAACTCTGCTGAAGCCCATGTTCATTCCCTACTATCAGCAAGGGGGTAAGAAAAATAGAAAAGGTGAGTGCGCAACAGCGTGTCAGGAGCCTGAGGCGAGGCTGAACTACTACAGACTCTTCACGGGGTACGAACTGGACAACACAGGATCTGATGTGTCCGTCGGAATGATGGACACAAATCTGAGCTGGACAGAACACAGTGTACTGCAACGTGTGCAGGGATGCAAGATCGTGGAGCGTGACAGTAAAAAACTGTGGTTCGTTGCTCCCCAGATGGGTGACAGGATGATGATGGTTAAGGACTGTGGTCTGAGAATGATGGGAGGAAAGACGGATGACAAAGCCCTGAAGATCTGCACATATCTGATGTCTGACAATGTCATGGCGTACATGCAATGCGCCGTATTTGGCACAATTGCCAACATGCTGCCCTGTCACGCAAACAGTGAGTTCAACGAGCCTGTGTTGACTACCATCGACCGTTCTATGTCTACATTCTCACAGTACGTAGTTCGTCACCAGAGCGCGAGCCTGATGAGAGACCTGATTGGAATGAAAGACTGCTGCCTGTACACCACTGGGGTGGGGTTTGCTGGACAGGATAGAGGCAGTTCTCTGTGCTTTGGTAAAGTTTTCACGGGACCTGATGACAAGAGACCTTCTCAAAGTCCAGCGCGACTGGGGGTCTTTGCGTCTGTGATGATTGGGATTGCAACCAACACCATGATGAACGCTATGTTGACCATTGCCCTGAACCAAAACTCCAAGTGCGGCAGCAGTGTACACAACATGCTGTCTACAGCGCACAAGTCCGTGGGGGTTAGCAAGATGGTGACTGACGTGAGCTTTTACAGTCGCTATAATCACAGGTTTAACACTGGTGAATTCACAGAGGTGGCCTGTGTCAAAGCCATGAGTGACCCTGGCTACAACGGCTTGGTACACACCGAAACTCTGAACAGCAATTCCAAGTATCAGCTAACTGTGTCACACGGAGCCTTGCCCATGTGCATGCTCACCCTGGCTATGTCCATGAGACAGGCTGTCATGATGGTCATGGGGTTCTGCTGCGCCGAATTGGCCCGTACCATCTACGCTCCGAAGGCGAACGATGTGACACTGTGTAAAAATCTAACCGCGCTAGCTATGGCTGCAAAGTTTAGGCATGGCAAGGATGGGGATGAGGAGAACACCAATGTGTTTGAAGCGTCTTATGGCAGGGTGCTGAAGCTGACGGGTCAGACCTTTGTCAACCCAGGTAGGGGTGTTGTCAATTACCACGAACTGAATTCCATGGAGTGGTTACAAGCGGACGACGACAGTCTCCCTGACTACATACGCAGTTCCCTGAATGTGATAGGAGACACGCAGAAAGAGGTCCGAAGGATCATGCAGGAGAAGAATGTCTCGTACAACAGGGTGTTGTTCATGAGCGACACGAGTGTGATGAAATTCACCTCCATGTTTGCCAACAAAGAGTACATGATGCACGCGCCCATGATGGTGACTTCGTGCATGAGGATCTTCTCCAACAACAGCAACAGCTATGGCAGCCTCAAGCTTTGTAGACAGGGTTGCTACTACCCTGTGAAGATCTTCAGCAACAGTTGCATAGACACAAAGCTGTATAGCTCCCATGGACTAAACCTCCATCTCACCGGTGAGAATAATAAGACCACGATCGACGATATGGTCGAGAGGATCAAGAGAGAGGTCTCGTGTGTTTTACCCAGGATAGACGTTAACCGCATCAAGATGATGGCACCTGAGCTGAACGAAAAGGATTTCCAGTCACTGGTGTCTGCTGTTAAGCGCAACAACATCGATGTGATTGACAGAGACGGGGCTGCTTCAGTTCTACTATCATCAACATCGGAAGGACAAAGTCCTGTGTCAGTTCACCAATTCATTGGTAAACGGTCAAGAGAGGAGAAGAAGAAGGAGAAGGAGGAAAATGAGAAGAAGGAGGAGGAGGAGGAGGAGGAGGAGGTGGTGAAGGGAGAGGACGATGACTTTGATAAAAGTCCTGAGAATAAAAAGACCAAAAGTGGTCTGACAATGTTTGAACGTGATGTGACCTTTGGATTTGATGACTCTACTGATAGTGATCAAGAGTGCCCTGACAATGTTTGAACGTGATGTGACCTTTGGATTTGATGAGTCTTCTGATAAAGACCGATGAACCCTATTGCTGTTGTTTGTTTGTTCTCATATACATTCATTGTACTGCTTTGTGTATGAAATCACTGTGCTGCTTTGTGTATGAAATGACAATAAAAGTGAAACAGAATGTGGATTCTATTATCATAATCATTTATCATAATCATTTATCATAATCATTTAGTGGATTGTTTTTATCATAATCATTGTGTGGATTTTATTATCATACTCATTCCATAATCAATATTGTCTTTTATATTGCAAAAAGAGCCTTGACTCTACTGGGCTTGCTATTATTGGCATTATGCAACTGTGTTGTAAATGATGTAAATGATGGACGGACATGAGGAGTATACTGTGTTTCTCCAAAGATCTTTGCAAATAAATGGATTGCTGCTATAACTTCACTCGACTGTTAGGACTCTTCTTCTTAGATCACGGACCCGAGGGGAGTGTCGGTCCAGTGACACACTCCAACAAGAATCATGGTTGCACTTTCCTTTTTATTGTTGCAACTGCACAATCATGAAACAAAACAATACAAAACACAACCAAAGAAAGAAAATGACACCCAAGCACTAGCAGCTTTAGGAATATATGAAATGAAGCATGTTTAGGTGTAACAGTTCGACTATAATCATCATCTGCCTGTAAGCACATCCAAGTACGTGCAAGTCTTCTCTTACGGTGAAAACAAAGCGATTCTCCATGCTGCCGATTGTACTCCCCAAGTTATCGTTGTACAGTCTCGGCACCCTCATTTTACTCCGAGAATTGAGTCTTGTCAATTCTTCAGTGGCCGTACGGTAGTCTGACTCTCTGCAGTGAGTGAGCTCCAGCTCCCCATGTTGAACCCGTGAGCTGATCAGCGGATTTAGTATACCGCTGACTGAGATGAGTCTAGGAGAGTTGGAGTTGGCGTTGTCCTCGGGACAGGTGAGCTTGGTAAATTTGCAACGAGGGGGCTCCCCGTTCTGGTGTAACGTTCTAGTCACATTGGGTGTGTCGAATGAACACATGCCGTAAATGTTCATAAAGTCATAGGAGGTGGAACATGTACTCAGTTTTTCCACATAGGATCTGACCATACCCTTTATATCTGAAAGCGCTTTATTTCTCAATTCACAGTATAGTCGTTTGTACGCAACGTCAATGCTCCCACAGCGTTGCTCTCGTGACATGGGTTCGTCTAGGTTCTGTAGCCTGAGTCTCTTCTTTTCAAGTTGACCCTTGTTGCTGTCCTCCTCATTGTCGGTCCTCATTGTCGGCCGTCCTTTTGGTTTGTTCAATTCTTCCCAACAAGGTAGTTTCCCGTAACACACTTTAATGGCAGTCACAACAAAGAACAGTTCTGGGACACCTTTGTCTGACACTCCCAGATGCACTGGCTCACACGTGGACATAATAAGGTACGATTTGTTGCTCAACTACCTGATCAATGAGCTGGAAGAATGTACCGCACAGCCAAAGCTCTCCAGTGAAGCCTTAATAGAGTGTCTGGTAAAGCACCGAGAGCTAATCTCCGGTCCTAACGTTTGGTCCCCTAGAGCTCGAGCCTATGTGCACTTTGAAGAGCGTGCTCACGGAACGTTCGCGGTTCTCAAACCTAGTGGTCCTACTGTAGTTCGATTCCTGGGAAAGTTACTACCCGTGTACTGCAGGCTGTGTTTAATGTCAGATTGCCATGACAGCGCCAGAGCCGCGGCCCAGTCTTTGCTTGTGCGACTGACAGGATCAAGGGGGCTCAGGAGGAGTGTGGTTGCGGACTTTGAAATCAGAGCCTTGGAATACCTGATAGACAACCTGCTGGCAACGCCTCCCTCTGAATGGGGGGATGTGTGTCGATCATCTGACGTTTCGGCTGACACCAAGATCTCGGTTGAGCTGCTCTGGTCTCATTTGGTGCTAGTATACGCTGGCCATCGCAAGCTCCTGCTGTGTAATGTCGAACTCTTCTTCACCAAACCCCAAGACTCCCTAAACTTGTGTCCAGGCGAGCTTAGGACTGCGCTATTTGTACATGGCAAACATGACCCATTCTCTCAGCGCAAGGAACGGTGTCGACGACAACAACGGGTTTCGTATGCCAGACGATGTCCCGTTCTACCACTCAGCGCAGACCCTAGGGCTAGAAGGGGCGCCGGCAGACTCACTACTGCCATCACCCGACTTTACGAGTCTCGAGTGTCCCGTCTCTGCTGGCTGGCAGCCCTGTGGATCCTCGACGTTGAGTGCAACAGGGGCGCACTTCACTGGCTTTACAAGCCCGAACCGCACAGGCTATGATGACATGATGAACGCGATCACTCGAGCAGCCGGTCCACCGCCACCACACGTAGCCTCTCCCGATACAAAAGAAACACTCAGAGTGACAGGCAGCTGCATCGTGGCTCTGGAGAACAACGTACTCCTCCACGTACTACATGTAAACACTGTCGGCAATCAGAAGTTCAGTGCGATCGTTGTCTCCAAACGTCTCCGAAAGTACGCTCGGATGCAGTCCAACACTACAAAAACCGAGCTTTCGAGCAGACTGAGTTTCGTGTCAGACAAGAAGAGACTGCGCTCCCAACACGGCTATAAAAACACCCGCATCGAATTCTCATCCAACCCCAGTCGCAGCGCAAATTACACGGCCAACTCAAAGCTCCTACTACAGCCCTACTTCAGAGGGGTGTTTGAGACCATCGCCTTATCGCAAGGGACTTGCATGGTGTCAACTAAGCCCTTCACGGTTAGCAACGAGAACCTGACCAGCTACTTATACGGAGTGGCCAACCCACTGACCGTTGTGATCCTCATGAAGAACACAAAGAAACATTTCCTCACACCCTTCTTCTTCTCCTCCGTCAACGTCGCCGGCGAGGAGAGTAGACACCAACTTTTCTCGTCGATGTCAATCAACTCTCAAAAGGTGAGAAACGTAGCCGAGGAGCTCCGGGAGGCGCTGGGCAAAGTGGCTAAACTCGTAGAGATGCACGTCCATCTCAACAGGCTGTGCTGCGAGCTGGCTCAGGAGCGACGCGGCATGTTGACGTCGCAGGAGAAGATATGTCTGGTATACCTCACAGAAACGTATTTCATACAAGTGACAGACCGCAGTAACCCAAAGTACTGGCCTGGGTATAGAGATGCCGTGAAATGCGCATTTGTGGAACGTTACCGTAGTAATGTGTCTTCGTTTCAGGATAAAGTTCTCATCAATTACCATCTCAAGAACCCAGAGTTTATTCACTTGGTACCATGGCTCCTCGAGAATCCAAGCACTCTCCACGATAAGATGATAGTTGCGCACGAGCTGTACCTTAGAGAGGAGGGCAAAGTAAACGCTAGAGTGGAACTGATTACCACGGTCAACAATCACGTTGACCAAAACCACAACTGCTGCCCGCCTCAAGGATTTCCCAGCCTCAACGACATTGATTTCAGAGACCTTGGATACAGCCAGCAGACGCTTCGACTCGCTTTGGGTAGATCTTGCGCTTCCGCAACAGCCAGCCTCGACGGTGGCAAACCCACTGAATTGCTCAAGACACGGAAGTCTCACGCAGGACATACTAAGAGAGTTGCAGGCTAACCATTGGTGACACGGCAGTGTCAAGTGACAGCTCGACCATCAGCTGTAGGGTAGCAAGCACTCATGGCGGAGGCGGAGGCGGAGGTGGCGGCGGCGGTGGCGACCGTGTCTAGTGCGTCTATTGTAAAGGTCTGGGATATCGTAAACAGACACTTTGAATCATTACTTGTGACAGCAGAACGGTCTGCTACCAAGAGCAGGGCTGAGATCAACATACAATCTCAGACCAAGGAGTTGCGAGACATAATGGCAGTGTGCAGTAGGCGAATGCAGAATGTAGAAGCTTACATATCGGAATTGCAGAAACACGAAACTGGTGCTCACCACAATAACAACAATCGTGAGTCTGTACACGCGCCATACTCGGACCTGGTAGGAGATTGGCATTTTCTGTACATAGACGAGAACACTGTTTTCGGTTACATGAAGCTGGTTCCAGAGACTATATCGGTTGTTGATTGTGGGAAAGGATCGACCGTCAAGAGAGCTGAATTCACCCTCCCACCAGGGTTGTTGAGAGACGCAAACGAAGTCTTGGACGAAGATGTTGGTGATGATGAATATCTTCTCACTCAACTGAACCGCAACTATGCACTGTGTCCCTGTTGTCATATATCTTTCAAGTTGTGTGAGTTTTGGAAGCATGCGTTGTTTGAGATTGCAGAAAAGGGTAACAGAGTACCAGCCTGGCAATCTTTGGATCTCTCAAATGCAACTAGGTGGATAGTGGAAGAGAGTACAGGTTGGAAGGACCCTATTTACAGACCTCGAGGTTTAGAGAGTACATGCGAGATTGGGCAAAGTCTTGCTGAGTTAAACCTGAAACACTTCCTTTCAGACCACGAGTTCTCTAGCACTCTAGACAGAACATTTGAGTTTCTAGCCGTAAACCTGGGAAAGTAAAGATCATGTTCGCTTACTCGTACCAACCTCGCACGTTACCATTTTCCTCTCCTGTATCTCCTCCTCCTCCTCCTCCTCATAATCATCAACATCCCGGTCAAGAGTCTGATAGGATTCTGGAAACTGTACAAGAAGACGTGGTGACACTCGACTACTTAATTGGAGTAGCGTCACTAGGTCAGGATTACGCTTTTGTGCAATACAGACCCACGGAGAAACACAAAAAGTGCGCAGGAGTAAAGACAGATCCAGTTCAACAGATCAACATGTTTGTTCAAGCACTGCGTGACAAGTGCGTACCAATAGAGACAGCCCTGTACACGCAGATGGCATCAAACAAAAGGTCGTTCTGGATAAGAGTTTCACTGGCAGACCTGACAGAGCTAAGCTTGGAACCCCTCTGGATGGTCAATGGGAGAGCCGAGCTTTACTCGAAACACAAGTTGGTTACGATTACAATAGATAACCAGTCTCTCCAGTCATGCCTTCTGGATCCTGAGTCTCAGCTGCTCTTATCTCAGCCCAACAGAAACTGTACAGAGGAATTTCTCAGATTAGCAAAGTACGGTCTAACTGGTCAGGGTGGTGGTGGTGGTGGTGATGATGATGAGGCCAATGATGATGGGGACAATGATGAATATGATGATGGGGACAATGACGATGAAGATGATGGCGATGAGGATATTGATAATCATAATGGGGATGTTTCTAACAGGCAAGCTGAACACCATCAGGAGTGCAAGGTTCGGGTTAAGCGTACGATGTGTAACATGGTGAAGGAGGAGGACGATATCTCTGTGGCACCTAAGGAAAAGAAACCTCTGACACCTCGGGCTTCTCGTTTTAGTACCGTGTCCAGCACACAACAAAGGGTTCGAGAAGGAAAAGCGGGAGACACAAATGGTGTACATGCAAACTTTAATCGGGGAATGCAAACCAGGACGAAATCAAGACATCAACACATCAACAAAAGAATGAACATCACATACAACAGATGTCGTCGTCATCGCAGTCTCTCTAACTCAAATCCCATACTCCTGCACCACAAAGATCGAGACGGATCATCTAAATCCATTTCTCCGGTCTCAGGACACCTACAGCCCGTCCTTGCTCAGGAGGTCATGTCCCACGATGAACCATCTGCTGCTGCTGCTGCTGCTGCTGCTGCTGCTGGTGATGCTGCTGCTGCTGGTGATGCTGCTGCTGGAGGCGGTGGCGGTGCTGTTTCTACTTTCTCTCTTGATCACCATCAAACTACGTGCAGCCCTAATGATTCAATTGACCATGGAGGTGTCTATGCAGCACGGCAGTGGTTCAACGATAGTCGCGGTTCAGCGTGTGCCGCAAGTCCTTCCGTTGGGATCCTGCCGACTGTACACCAGAGATCCCCTTTGCAATTTCGACCCCTTGTTGAAGCTCAACAGGATCCACCTCTTGTGCGACATGAGGTCGACAGTCAAAGGCGAGGTTGCTCGTTGATGTAGCCGAGGGCGACGCCATCTCCGTACCACCGTTGTCTTTCTCATCTCCACATTTTACATCCGAGGGCCTGAGACCCAGCTTGTTGGCCAATAGTAACCCGTATGCCGTCGGGTGCAGAGAGTCCCGTGTGAGCATAATGTCATTGACCGTGAGTGAAGAGTCAGGCTTTCTCCCGGACAGGCTGTCTGCGAATATTACTCCCGATGTGTTCAACAGTGTCACCAGCATGCAGTGGAAGACGTGCACAGGTGACCCAGACTCCAGCTCTCTCACCGTATCCCTGTTGTTGTTGTACTGTATTGTATTGTGTCTCCTGTTGAACTGGCTGAACCCGGACAGAGCGCTCCTCCAGAAATTAGTCCACATGCTTAGGGTCTCCTCTAAGTGGGCAACGGTGACAGAAGACGGATAATTGCACACAAGTTTTACATCGGAACCAAGCTCTGTTACGTGTTTGGTATCGCCGCCACCAACACCACCCTCGCCGATTACATCTTCCAGCTGCCTCACAACACTCTCCGCCATCTGGAGTAAAGCGTGATCCTTACAATCACACCTGAGACGTTCCAAGGCCAGACGAGGGTGTCTAGTAACCTCCCCAAGAAATTGCCTGACAAGCAGGACCTCTTTGCCTTCGGAGATCATCGAAGACATCATTTTACTCAGGCTGTGCGAGACACTCGCTGACTTGTGTTCAGAGACTGTAGTCCCCACCCCGGATCTCAGAAACATATCCGGTAGTTCAACTGCGCTCATACCAAACATATCGTGCTGCTGATCGCTGGCCAGAAAGCGAGACAGGTTGTCCAGCAGCGGTTTACCGTGCGCGTTGCCTGAAACCGAAAGCCCTGCACGCTGTTGCTCTCCGCGGGATGCAAGCATCACGTCTGCCAGGTGTGTCAAAGATGACCGGTCTGCGCCTGTGCTAGTGTACACGTGTCTGGTGGAGGCCATGGTCAGCCCTTGTAGGATTTTGTGAAAGAGCGTAGCCCAACTCTTGACCGTCAGGTGAGCTCTCTTGGCCAACGACGATAGACCTGGGGGACCTTGCGACCAGCAACTATCCCACGTGGAGATGTGCCTATAGAGCACCCCGTCTACAGTGGTGGTTACAAGGTCCGTTTCCTTATCGTAGAAGGCCAAACAGCTCGAAGCCCTGCACTCGGGTATGAGTGGACATCGACCGTGTTCAAAGTTCTTCATCATACCCCACAGGCTTACGGTTGCCATCTTTAGCTCTGTTTCTCTGATCGGGTCTCGCTTGAGCGTGAACATGTCCCGCTTGACCCAGTCTCGGATGATCTTGCACACCACGGAGACCTGCGTCTTGGGCACCGAATTACTCATCAACAGTTTTAGAGTGTCCGCAAGTTGATCGAGCGACACGTCCAACACCGACGACAGAGCCTGTTCGTGAGCCTCTCGTTCCTGCACGGCCTCAGCCGCTGCCTCTGGGGGGCTGATGCCATCCGGCACTGTCCTGAAGCAAGGCTCGCACTGTGTGCGTCTACCTCTGCCCAGGTGACCAGACTTACACCGTCTGTCGCACCTCTCACTTCTCCTCCGTTTACGACCGCTGAACCTGTCACAATCATGACCTGAGGGCCTACCACTGTGCGCATCTTTGTGAACGGCCGGGTGGGACGCGACTAGGTTGGCAACGGTAGCCTTCCCTGACAACCCAAGGCCTAGAGATCTGAGTTTCTTCCAAGGCAAGAACATACAAGGCACGAAACCTGCCAACACTGTCCATCTGATCATGTTCCTCAGGGTGGTCTTGATGTGTTCGCATACGTGAGTGGAGGAGGAGTAGTAGTTGATGAGATATCGCACCAAGCACGTGGCGCTCTCACTGTTGCTCCCCAATACATTGTAAAGCAGCAGCTCCAAAGAGAGCGCTGGACTGAATGTGTTGACAATCTCCTCTATCGCTACGGCCAGTTGTGGATCGTCACTTACGTACACCCAGGATTCCACGTCTCGATGGATTGGGACGAGTCCGTAATGTTCATCGTATTTGACATCAGCGGAGCGAGAATGATCTCGTTCAGGTTGACCAAACTCTGATTTCCTGAACCGATCTAGTGCCTGGGAATTTCCCCTGTCTTCTAAAGCAGCCTCAGCGAGTTCCTTTTCGTGACGGACTATCTGCTCTCTATTTGTAGCTGCCATCGTCGTCCACCCCTCCCTTTGTGGCCGGGTCTCGTAATACTTACAACAATTACAGTCTGAGACGGGTCAGCTTGCCTTAGCCGTGCTGAGCCGAGTATCCAAGATGTTCTGGATGTTATTCAGAGCTTTATGTTGTCTCTGCAGTAACAGGCAGACACAGACAAGTCAAGGGAACGGTTACTACTACTACCTCCAGGACGATAGTGACGATGATGATGACGATGACGATGACGACAGCGATGAGGAAGAAAGAGAAGAAACCGATGCAAATACACGGGCACGTGTAGTCAAACTTTCCAAGCTCAAACGCAACGCGATCGATGTGGCAACAGACGTGATTGTCGCGGAAAGCATGCTGAGACAACACGGAAACGATTCAAGTTTACTAATGTACCATGACAGGTGCTCGCAAGAAATGTATCGAGCGCTTAATAAGCTCCCCGTTACATCACATGGAGTGCAAGTGAAGGAACCTTATAGCCTGCATCGCAAAAACAGACTGCGTCACACCATAGACATTGTCTAAATCGTAGACGGTTTAAAATATTTGTCCATGTATGTTCATCTGTAGACTTGTTGCCAGCCCAGGTTGCTTGTAAAAACACACAGGATTACCTACATCATCATCATCATCATCATCATCATCATCATCATCATGAGTGTTGTAACCATGGACCCGAGCAGCTACACCCTGAAACCGCTGGAAACGGTCAAGCGATTGGTGAAAGCACCCAATTTCCTAGCTGAACCAAACGGTGCCTTCGCCGAGTACATCGTCGATAAGATCATCAGAGCCTCGGCCACCAACACTTCAATCTCAGCCGACGCTACAGTTGTGATAGCGCAGGCTCACATGGGAGTTGCCTTGTTCAGACAACAGAAACACACGAGTCGTCTGCTTGCCGGCTTTGTGTACAAAATGTTGGTCCCAGACGAGGCTGTGCCCACAGGCTTGAAATTCTGCAAAACGTACAGGATCACAGATCAACGCGAGGCTCAACAGGGTACCTACGACACAGTCGGCAACGGAGTGCAGACCAGGGAGTACAGGCAAGTCTTCCAGCACACGTCTCGAGTGGTCACGATGCAATTTGGAAGCTTGCTGAGCGTCACGGTGCCCTCAGTGGCCATGGATCTGATCAGAAGAGAGTTGGACAGAGTCGGCACTTCTTGGGAGCTGACGAGGACTATCGAGGTGCTCAGATATTGTGCCGCTCAGCCCACCCTGACAGACAGGGTGGCGCAAAGGACCAAGACGGCCACTCGCGCTGAGAAATTGGACGCTATATTGGTGATCGCCGAGCTCATGTGCGGTATGATCAACATACAACCCGACTCTTTAGCCTGTGCCCTGGAAAATGCTCGTAGGGTACTTGGGAGCGATAAGCCTGAAGTCATGATCGTAGGGGACACTCTGTTTCGCGTCATCTCCCAGAGAAGCGCCAACGGGGTGATATGGTCTCAGATCGTCAGCGAGGACACGACGATTAGTCCAGAGTTCTCCGTGTACACCATGGCCAACGAGAACAGCAGAGTTGGAGGAGGAGGTTACGAATTCACCATGCAGCAGGTTACCCAGCACGCTCTGGGTGACAAGGACCTACCTTTCACCAACGAATCCTCATTCCAGGACAGCTCGATCGATATGAAAGTGAACTACATTCGACTCGGAGGAGGCCCTAGCGATAGGATTCCCATCGTTCCCGTGGACAGGGTGCAGATGGAGCACGGTGACGGCAGAGACACGTCCACAGAACACAAGGCGTTCTGTAACTCAGAAGGTTTCAAGTGGGAGTACTTTACGCTCGGCTGCACGGCACCCGCTCTGAGTCAGATCAACCCCTCTCACGTGCTTTCCACGACAGACGCCGACGAAGTCAACTACAAGCAGCTCGCGCAGCGTTCGCCGTGCGCTTCGTACCTCCACCAGTACGACGGCTCTGTCGCGTGCGTCAGTCTTCGTAACGTGCATCCCGTCGGCAACCCGATAGAGCTCTTCACCGAGGAGCGTCGGGCGAGACTGCAATTCGATGTGAACGCATTGACGAGAACGAATCAAAACGGCATTCCCGTGCACCAACTGTCCCGTCTCGCGCGCAGCAGAGACTGGTACAGTAAGATAAAGAACCCTGCCTCGGTGCTCGAGTTTGACACCCGCAACATGGTGGTACCTTGCCCACCGCTCAACGGCACCGGATCCATCGCGCCAGAGCGCTGGTCCGTCAGGCCCCGTGTGACCCTTTTCAATTCCTCGTCCATGAACAACATCGACAACGAAATCGCTCAGATTGGCAGCGAGCTACTCACTCACTTTGGCGATACACAGCACGCAAAACGGGTGAAGGACAACTTGCCGTTCCTTGAGGACGCGCTTCACTACAACCAGGGTACAGAGTCGATGCTTGCACTGAGAGGTCGTATCTTGCAGGGAGAGAAGCGCAGTCAGCTGGTCGACGACTCAACCTGGACACAAGGAAGATTGTATTGGTCTTGGCTGGCCGACCCCATTTGCGCCGTTCACATACGGCGCGTTCTCACGGAGAAAGAGATTGCAGGCACCATTGTCGCGCAGGAACGTACCGTATTGGTACAAGTGGAGGGATTGATGAACGGTCTGATTGGACTGTTGAAGGGTATAGCCGGGAATAGAAACAACTCTGTGATAGCCTCCATGCCATCGTGTTTTAACGTCACGTCAAGCAACCCCCCTACGGTTACGGACTACGGCTACCCACAAACCTTCACCTTGGACGAGGTAGACTATTGCAATCTCATGTACTGGATCATCCTCCCAGCCCTAGGAGCTCGAGTGTACCGCAACGAAGGGTCTCTTCCTAACGCCACTACCCGCGCCATCATCCAATACAGAGAACAAGACCCAAATCTAACCAACGAGTTGAAACTGACCACTGGCAAGAATCTCACGGTGGCTCGTTTGAACGGCACCTGTTACTTCTCCAAGGTAGCGCAGCGGCAAGCGGTCGACGTCAGCGAACACTTTGAACCTACAGCACTGAAACACGAGTACTGCACCGACACGGGATTTGACGAGACGTCCGTCGTCACCTACATGTGGGCGATCAGACTGCAGAACCTTGCGGGCATCAGCAACAACCTAGCCAAAGTGTTACTGGGGATTCATTACAGCACCCTGTTGACACACAGCGTCATACAAAATCACTACGACACGAAATACTACTCGGGCATGTCCTACCTACTGTTCAGGGGTGTACGTTTCACGGGATGCGGCGTCGCCCTCATGCAGCAAAAGTCCGCTCTGTACACGCTAGGCACTGAGATTGTCTGCAAACCCACGGCCCACAACACCCATCAGGTGCACACGGTCAACCAATACTGCGAGTCCACTGTGATACCAGAGACGCTAGAATCACCCGGGGTGTACATCCCCAATCTGTACATGAAAGACGTACGAGGAGGAGACGTGCACATCAACACCGGCAGTCCCTTTGACATGGTGGTAGCGGACACCTTCAACGGGTTCTGTCCCGAGTCCGAGAGCGCGAGCGGGTACCGTAGACCGTACATCTTCACGACCGGTCGCTCCGAAAGACTCAACGGGGTCGTCGCAGTGGACCCTATGATGCGAGCTGAAGCGTACACCTGTATGCCAACTCTGCTACATCCCTTCAGTTCGGTGCTCAGGGGTAATAAGCACACCGGCGGCAGACATCGTCTCAAGGAGCACAGTAATCATAAGCTGTTCTGTAACACCCTTCACATGGTCGAATTTGAGAAGGGTGTACTCGATCCCATCGGAGACCCGTTCAAAGATACTGTGGAGAGAGTCAACGGAGACAAGCGCGCCACCGACATAATGCAGCCGACGCTGGGGGTGGCCTTCTGCGGTACTTACAGTATAGGGTTGACATCCGACAAGAAACTCATGTGTGCCGGCGACGTGACCCGCGAAACGTTGGTCGACAGGCTAGCACCCAGAATCAGCGGAACTGGGATATTCGCCTGCAATCCAATCCAGACTACCTCGCATATAATCAATCCTATTTTCAACAGGATATTCGAAAGCACGCGGTACTCTCGAATCCTCCAGTGTTAAGATGTACACCCTTATTAGACGGGGGAAAACATTACTGGTAATGGCTAGAGAGTTTCCTTGAACACCAAACACCCCCTCCCGCTCCCACTCCACTCCAAAAATGTGCAGCAGTGGCTTCGCGTGTAGCATAGCCCGGGGATTGTGTGCCTTGACAGACTTTGTACTTTCCTGCGGGGTAAACTTTTTCACCTCCCTGTACATGCACCCGCTGGAACAAGAGAAAAACCTAACCCTGATAAGGAAGAAAGAGGAGGCCGAGGTGGACATTGCAATAAACACTGTCTCGAGATCCATAGCAAGCCTAGACGCAAACATAGTTCTTCTCAAGGAGTCCCTGAACACAACCTCAAGGGAAAACGCCGAATATCTCAAGTTCAAGAACGAACTGACCTCCACCGAAATGCAAAGAGCCGACCTGCGGTACCTACTGGGAGCGCTTCGAGGAAGACTCGATGTGCAGAAGTTGATAGGGGCCGTAAAGACTCTGTGTGACAACGTGGGACTGCAACTAAACGCGTCTGCTTATATCAACAGGCAGGTGTTAACTCTGGCTGTGCAACGAGACCTGGATGACATGAGACAACCTGTCAGCAAAGTGAGCGTTCACGACGCCTATCGAGAATACGATAGAAAACCAACCACGAACATTGTATAACAAATGTATTACCACACTTTAGTCTGCTGTCTTAGCCGAAGATGGCCCCCAAATGCATCATGTACAGAATAACAAAATAAAGGTTGAGATTTTTCCAGACGTATCTATCTGTGTTGTGTTTTCTTTGTTGTACACCACAACAAAAGGAACATGAAATAAAGTGATATGTGTTTGGACGGGTCAGTGACAACTACAGGCGTATGAAATGTAATATTTGGACCTCATTCAGGGTCAGTGTCAACTACGGCTATATATGAAATAAAACTCGAGAGGACTAATCCCGCCGCTGTACACACTTTGACAAGTCAGTGACTATGTCTTCCCATATATATTCTTATCACCCTACATCCATGTTAACCTCTGAATATGTTCACTTTGTTATGTATCATATAAGAGACAGACAGTGGAAGGCGAAGGTTTTATCAGAGTCTTTTATTGTGCATGTCATCAATGGAATACATGTAGAAGAAATCAACAGTCTAGAGTGTAACAAATATGTCAAAGTGGCATCATTGTAATCCTTTATTCGTAATTGTAAAGAATGGTCAGCCACTCAGCCAAAGCGTGTACGTGTTCAGTCCGGTGGCCGAGTCGGTTTTGTGCAGTCCCAGTCGGTGTCTTGTAGATGGTTTTCAGGTATGTGAGCGTGTCAGGCTCCACGTGTTCCGTGAGTACTCGTGTGAGGTCAGTGGCAGTCTCGATGTGTTTAGAGGTACTGCATGGTAGACGCAAAGTCCATATGAACCTATTTCAGAGTTTCTCTGTCAAGGTCCTCGATTCCATTCACCACATTCTCCATCACAGTGGCTGCATTTACATCGGCAGCTTTGCTGCATCCAGGAGGGAAAAAAAAGTCAGTTTTTCAAAGTGATTTCTTCCACCAAGTCATCACGCTTGATATCTTTCATCAGGGTTATCATCACATCTCGTGCGTCATCTACTAAGCGCCGCGAGATGGCGTCTGCTAGCTGGGTTATATCAACCATATCATCCAATGCACTGTGACTTATGGGTACTTGCCAGTGGAGTTGTATTAGACCCAAGTGAAACTTGACCATCTCCACTTCCTCACTGGTAAGCTTCTCCAGGACGGCAATTATTTCCTCAGGTGACATACCATCATATGGTGAGGAGAATGTGCGTCCATATAGGTGTTCCTCCCAGATTCTCATGAACACATTGCTGGTACCATTGCCCTTCCCCAGAGCATTATCGATTAAGAACTTGGTCCTTTCACACACATCCTCCATAGAGTTGACATGCTCCTTCTCTTGGAGTGTTAGCCTCCCGTACATACAGAGAATTCCTGTAACAGTCTGTACTCTACGCATGTAACCAAATGAATCTCTTATGTAGTCGAGTCGTTTTCCTCGGAGGATGTTCATGGTATCAGGTGGTTGGTTGGTTGGTTGGTCTGCGGCAATGGTCGATGTATCTTTGCACGTGCTTCAGACTGGTGAGGTTAAGGTTAACGTTGCCTTTTTATACATTACCACGGTAGGATTTTTCAGTTGTGGTTGTATATCTCCGAACTAGCTTCACCACACTTCAGTCGGCTGTCTTAGCCGAAGATGGTCAACTAACGTATCATGTACAGAATGACAAACTAAAGGTTGATAAGTTTTGGTTAGACTCTTTTATTCAACACATCATCAATGCCGCGTTTACGTCGGTAGCTTCGCTGCATCCAGAAAAAAAAAAGAGTCAGTTTTTGGCTGACTATAGGCGCTGGCGGCAGTCAGTATTTCAAAGTGATTTCTTCCACCAAGTCATCGCGCTTGATATCTTTCATCAGGGTTATCATCACATCTCGTGCGTCATCTGCTAAGCGCCGCGAGATGGTGTCTGCTAGCTGGGTTATATCAACCGTACGACACAATTCACTGTCACTTATGGGTCTTCGCCAGTGGAGTTCTATGCGACCCAAGTGAAACTTGAACATCTTCATCTCCTCACTGGTGAGATTCTCCAAGATGGCAAATATTTCCTTAGGCGACATACCATCATACGGGGAGGAGTATGTATGTCCATATAGGAAGTTCTCCCAGGTTCTCATGAACACATTGCTGGTACCGTCTCCCTTCCCCAGAGCATTATCGATTAAGAACTTGGTCTTGTCACGAGCATCCTCCATAGAGTGGATATTCTCCATGTCTTCAAATGTTATCCTCCCATAGGCATAGAGAACTCCTGTAACGGCGTGCACTTTATCCATGTTACCAAATGAATCTTTTATGTAGTCGAGTCGTTTTACTCGGAGGACGTTCATGGTATCAGGTGGTTGGTGTGCGGCAATGGTCGATATGTCTTTGCCTCTGGTTCAGACTGGTGAAGTTACGACTATTGTTGCCATTTGTCTACATTACTGAGGTAGGATGTTTCAGCGGTGGTTAGATATCTCTGAACTCGCCTCCACCAGTCCATAGGGGACGGTAAAGACTCTGTGTGACAACGCGTGACTGCAACCAAATGCGCCCGCTTATAGGACAGAAAACCAAACGCAAACGTATAGTAAAGGTAGCACCACACTCTAGACTGAGGTTGAGCTTTTCCTCTTGGGTTACCTTGAGACACAATTTACGTAGACACCACACGCTATACTTTATGCACGGGAATAATTTATTGGGGTTCATAAACATCATACATCAACATCAACATCAACATCATCATTTGAAAAACATCCAACATGTGACACAGCCAGGACGGCAAAGTTGGGGATGCTTGGCCAGAGAAACAAGTGTGAATGTCTGATGACGATGATGAGACATGTGTGCGCTTCTTTGTTCACCGTAGTCCCAGCTATTCGGGAATCTTCTCATGCGTCTTCAGACTGCCAGTGTGGCTCTATATGTTCACTGATAGGACCGAAAACCAATGGGTGGTTTGCAATGTATCCCGTACGTACAATTACGTTCCAGAACGTCTCCAAATTGATCAGCGGGGACCAACCCGTGTGTAGATTTGAGGTGAGTGTAGCGACCCTCAAGTACTTCTGAGTTGAAACGACCGTCATCTTTTAACGATTCCCTTACTGTCTTTGTGGGGTCCACCACCATCAACAAGAGATTAAATTCCCGGCTCCTACGGACATTGAGCACACGAACCCCTTTATCGCCCGAGTATAGATCTATGCGGATAGTGAAGACTTCATTTCGAGGCCTTATGGTTCTTATGGGATAGTTTGGTTGGGGAGTACACGTAAAAGCCACAATCATATGAACTCCATCCGATGGCGTCATATCAGACATAAGGTTACAGGGAAGGTTGTTGGGCAGCCATGTGTGATCGGGGGATCTCAGAATCTGAATGTTGCCCACAGCCCTCTTGTCCAACAGGCCAAAGAAAGGACAGTTCTCCAGTACGTTCATGATCGTGCCCATGTCATTGCGGCGACATTGTATGGTGGACCTCACACCTTTTACAGTGTATCCGAGAGCAGGATGTATCTGTTAGGGAGAGGAAGAACAGATTTATAAAGATAATAGATGAAGACAACCTGGCATATGTGACGGATAAACCTGTAGTGCAACCTACATGTTCAGCAAAGGGTCCCGATTGTGATTCTGGGGATGAGCCTGAGCTTTGGCTTTTGGTACATTCAATGGTAGAGACAGACATGCTTGGTAATTATGTCAGGGATAATATGGCACATTTCATGCGTTTACAGGGCCTTTTTCCTTTGCTCAGAAACCACCTTCTGACCAACCAGGTACACAAGCCAGTACACAGCGTATGCGTATTTGGTGAGGATTTTTGTGTTGCATTTTCGCGCACCCTCCTCCTTTTTGGGGCAGCAGATGTCGCTATGTCATGGCATCCGGTTAACCCTTGCGTTGCCCTTCGGGTCAGGGTGGCCCTCCCCCTTAATGATTACCGCGTGTGTCCGGTAGAGGCCGCTATTACCCCCTCTGCCTTTTTGTCACGCACGACCGTTGAGAGTCGATGAGTGGTAGCGCATGAATAAAACACATCTGTCACACTGCCTCTGATCGCCAGGGACCCTCCAATGTGACGGATAAACCTGTAGTGCAACCTACATGTTCAGCAAAGGGTCCCGATTGTGATTCTGGGGATGAGCCTGAGCTTTGGCTTTTGGTACATTCAATGGTAGAGACAGACATGCTTGGTAATTATGTCAGGGATAATATGGCACATTTCATGCGTTTACAGGGCCTTTTTCCTTTGCTCAGAAACCACCTTCTGACCAACCAGGTACACAAGCCAGTACACAGCGTATGTGTATTTGGTGAGGATTTTTGTGTTGCATTTTCGCGCACCCTCCTCCTTTTTGGGGCAGCAGATGTCGCTATGTCATGGCATCCGGTTAACCCTTGCGTTGCCCTTCGGGTCAGGGTGGCCCTCCCCCTTAATGATTACCGCGTGTGTCCGGTAGAGGCCGCTATTACCCCCTCTGCCTTTTGTCACGCAGACCGTTGACAGTAGATGAGTGGTAGCGCATGAATAAAACACATCTGTCACACTGCCTCTGATCTCCAGGGACCCTCCAATGCCCCCCCCCACCCGTAATAATGACCGCGCGTCTCCCAAACGACTGTCAACGACCGTTGGTTGCCCTTCGGGTCAGGGTGACCCCCCCCCCCCCCCCCTTAATAATTACCACGTGGTGTGTCCGGCAGAGGCGGCCATTACCCCCACCCCCCCTCTGCCTTTTGTCACCCCCCTTCGGGTCGGGGTGACCCACCCCCCCCTTAATAATTACCACGTGGTGTGTCTGGCAGAGGCGGCCATTACCCCCACCCCCCCTCTGCCTTTTGTCACCCCCCTTCGGGTCGGGGTGACCCACCCCCCCTTAATAATTACCACGTGGTGTGTCTGGCAGAGGCGGCCATTACCCCCACCCCCCCTCTGCCTTTTGTCACCCTTTTGACACCCAACGTCCCCGGTAAACCGAATGACATGACACACAGCGACATCTGGTGGCCGAGAAAGTAGAAGGGTGCTTGAAAACGCAACAGAAAAGTTCTCAGCCAATACACACAGGCTGCACACGGCCTTGTGGACCTGCACACGGCCTTGTGGACCTGGACAGGTTCGGATGTGGATTTTAAAAAGACCCCCCCCCCCCCTTTTTTTTATCCCGTCTACATTTTTTTGACCATTTTCCAGTGAGACTCAAACTTTGCCATCACCCAAATTCTCCCCCCTTCCTCTGATCTCCAGGCACCCGACCTCCCCGGTTAAATTATCTCCAGATGCCAAAGTTTCCCCTGTGTTTGAAGAAGAAGAAGAAGAACACTGAAGAATAAAATACGAGGCCAAAGAGTTTTGCTTTTATTCAGTTCAGCAAAGCACATCACATCACATCACATCACATCACATCACATCACATAATACTTGAGACACGAGAGGCTTCTTAGGGCGACCCGAGAGGCTTCTTAGAGCTGGGAGCTGTAGTGTGAGACCCAAAGTTTGCCATCACCCAAATCCCCCCCCCCCCCCCCCATCATCTGATCTCCAGGCACCCAACCTCCCCAGTTCAATTCCTCTCCAGATACCAAAGTTTCCCCTGTGTTTGAAGAAGAAGAAGAAGAACACTGAAGAATAAAATACGAGGCCAAAAGTGGTAGAGTTTTTTTGTTTTTATTCAGTTCAGCAAAGCACATCACATCACATCACATTACACAATACTTGAGACACGAGTGGGTTCTCAGCACGGCCCGAGTGGCTTTCTTAGGGCGACCCGAGAGGCTTCTTAGGGCGACCCGAGAGGCTTCTTAGAGCTGGGAGCTGTAGTAAAAAAAAAATAAAATAAAATAAAAAAACAAATAAAATACGGAGATGACTTGTTTTACGATCAAGGATCGAGGGTAACAATTACACATCACAAACACAGGTTGTTACTCTGAGTCTTACCTCCTCAGTCTTCTGTATTCATGTCATTGTCATGCCCGTCGCTTTCCATTTTGAAGCGTTGGATACGTTTTCTAAGCAATGCAGAGGGTCCGATCTTTCCGCACAACTTGTTCAGCAAGGGTCTGTTGCTTTCCTCTGTCAGACTCAGGAACGTTTGTGTGTCAATCTCTTCAGATGTAAAGTTTGGGATATGACGCTCAAAACCCCACTCTCTCAACTTGGTCTCGACAAACTTGTCCATTATAACAGACGAAAACACGTCCAAGAGTAGAATTAAGCTCTCTGAATGAGAGACAGAATGCTGAGACTGAGATATCTCTGTCTGCTGAGACTGATTTTATACTGTCCAAATGACGCAACCAGTCAAGTTTCTTCAGTTCAACAATATAGTTTTATTTCATTTGTAACACACATCGACATCATGACATGTAGATTAGTACAGTGAGATTTTATTCATTTCTTTTTTTTTTTTACTTGACAAACACTAGCACATCTTTCATAGACATCCCTAGAAGGTCAAAGGCGTGCATGTTAAAGGAGGCCACCACCAACGAGATGAACTCCCGGTTGGCTCGAGGGACGGTAGTGTCGCTGCACAGTTTGTGCAGTATCCGAGTCATAGCGAGGGTATTGCATTCGTTTAACCCGAACTCGGCATATTCCTCTGGAAGCAGCTGACCGTGTGTCTTCAGTACATCCAGGGCGCACTTGACGTTCACGATCTTGTTCCTGTAAAGCGGCGTCGTCGTCACGGTCTTGAGAAGCGCCACCTTGTCGCCGAGCGCAGAACGCACCTTCTCTGTCAATTCCACAAGGGGAGGATCTCTCCTGACTGAAAGAGACCGTACGTACAAACAAACAAACAAACAAACGTGCAGAAATATTATTTTAGACTTTAGTCAAACGGCGTGTGGCTGATCGTATTCCATCCAGGCCCCGATTAATGAGCTCAGTAGCAGCACACAACACAACACTCACCAAACTTCCCCCGGGGTCCGCGTTCCAGCAGCTCTGCGTACAAGTGCTCGTCCACCTGAAATAAGACCCGTAGGAATTTCATTGCGCTTTCCTCGCTCTCGAGGTAGCGATCGATGACTTTGTGCATCAACTCGACCGGATTCATCTTACTTTGATAGTAAGACCAGAGGAGAGGGACGTGCGAATCTTCTGGAAGTAAGCGATCCAGATAACCTCCGATACACCGGTGTCTCTCTGCTACGTCGTGCTTGTACGCCTCCAACATCTGGACGCGCGAAGTCCACTCGATCGAGCCCGGGCTGCGGGCTTTGTCCGCTTCCACCTTCAGCATTTCTTCCAACACTTTATCCACCACCGTGTACACGGGGACAGGGCACGCCATGGTCATGGGCTTTGGTGCAGTACGCAGACTCTGTACACAGAAGAAGAAGAAAAAGAAGAAGAAGAAGAAGAAGAAGAAGAAGAAGGGTTGTGAATAAAAGGAGCTGTTCTGCTGTCTATTTACACATACAGTATATATATATGTATATATACACACACACATTTGCTGGGGGTGGCCAAGCAACCTAACCCAACCCAACCCAACCCAACCCAACGGAAGACTTGACAGACACTCTGTACAGTCCAGTATCACCGGTTAGAGGAACGGTCGGCAGTCGGACACTCTAAACGGTATATCCCCTATTGGATCGATGGTCTTACACAACCAGTACTCTTTTGTCCAACTGATGCCATGTTATCCGATCGGTACTGTTCTGTTCGACTGACGCGATTGCATCCGGCTAGTACTGTTGTGTCCAACCGTAACGTTGTTATCCAACCAGTACTGTCGAGTCCAACTGAGGAAACATTATCCAATCGGTACTGTTCTGTTCGACTAACGCGATGTCACCCGCCCGCGACTGCGGGTTTCACGGCTAAACAGGTGTTGGACGAGATTTCCTCAAACGCCGGGCAACGCTACTCTGATTCTGAAGAGGACGTGTCGGAAGAATCGGATGCGGGGGAGGAAGGCGAGGAAGACGGTCGTCGCGCGGGAGAAGAGGCTGAGGCTGCGGCTGAAGAAGAAGGAGAAGAAGAAGAAGAAGAAGACGAAGAAGAACAAGAACAAGAACAAGAACAAGAACAAGGAGAAATATACATGTCCAAGAACAACACTATCAAATGGTCCTCAGTGGCATTTTACAAACATCGCAGGGTAATAGCGCAGCACGATGCCGATGTCGATGCCGATGTCGATGACGATGTCGATGACGATGCCGATGACGATGATGTCGACGATGTCAGATATATGAGGAGGGGAAGAAGGGAAACAACAACAACAGCAGCAGCAGCAGAAGAAGCAAACTCACCGGCACCGGGACCCACCGCGTACGCCGTTGCCAATGCCCACGACATCGTGTCAACGTTTCAAATGTTTCTCACACCGGCGATAGACAAAATTGTGCTAGATATGACAAATCTGGAGGGTTTTCGAAAGTACGGAGACGGCTGGAAAGACATGCGTCGAATCGACTTGCACGCCTACATAGGGCTGCTGATCCTAGCAGGCGTATACAGGTCTCGAGGCGAGGCCGCGGCCAGTCTATGGGACGCGGAGAGCGGTAGGGCGATTTTCCGTGCCACCATGCCTCTCAAAGTGTTTCACATTTACTCGAGAATGCTACGCTTTGACGATCGCGAGTCGAGACCCGAGAGACGCGCCGCTGACAAACTGGCAGCCGTAAGAGAGGTGTGGGACAAATGGACCGAGCGGCTTCCCTACCTCTACAACCCAGGGCCTGACATAACGGTGGATGAGCAACTGGTTCCCTTCAGAGGTAGTAGTAGTAGTAGTAGTAGTAGTAGTAGTTGTTGGCATACAATAAATGCTTTTGGTGTGTGTGTGTGTGTGTGTGTGTGTGTGTGTGTGTGTGTGTGTGTGTGAGCGAGTTTGAGATGAATTTTTTGGTTTGTTATTCTTATTCTTATTCTTTTTTTTCCCACCCTTTGTCTCCTTCTTACACACACACACACACACACACACACACACACACACACACACACACACACACACAAAAGGTCGTTGTCCTTTCCGACAGTATATACCGAGCAAGCCGGCCAGGTATGGAATCAAGACGTGGGTGGCGTGTGATGCAAAGTCGAGCTACGCGTGGAAAATGCAAGTCTACACCGGGAAGCCGACCTCTGGCGCTTCGGAGAAAAACCAGGGGATGAGGGTTGTGCTCGATGTCACGGAGGGACTGACGGGCGGCAACGGCAGAACCGTCACGTGTGACAATTTCTTTACCTCTTACGAGCTCGGACAGCGCCTCTTAGAGAGGAACATCGCCATGGTCGGTACGGTTAGAAAAAACAAGCCCGAACTCCCGCCGGCGCTGCTGACATCCAAGAACAGACGAGTCTTGTCCTCAAAGTTTGCATTCACGTCCACCACCACTTTGGTGTCCTACATGGCAAAGAAAAACAAGAACGTTATGCTCATGAGCACGTTGCACACGGAGGCTCCCCACGACGACGACAAAGATGACGACAACGACGTTGGCGGCGGCGGCGGCGGCGGCCATCGCAAAGACAAGAAACCGGCCATCGTTCTAGACTACAACAGCAACAAAGGAGGTGTGGACAACTTGGATAAGGTGATTGGAACATACAGCTGTAGAAGAATGACAGCGCGCTGGCCCTTGGTCATCTTTCACAACATCATCGACGTTTCTTCGTACAATGCCTTTGTGTTATGGCGAGAGATCAAACCTGGCTGGCTGTCGGGTAAACGAAACAAAAGGAGGATGTTCCTGGAACAACTTGGAAAGGCGCTGGTGACTCCACTCATCCAAAGCAGGGAGCGTCTACCTCGCACGGCAGCGTCTGCCTCGGTCGTGAGAGCTGTTCAGAGAAGAACAAGTAGCGCTAAATGTCGTGATCGACCTGAGGAGGAGGAGGAGGAGGAGGAGGAGGATAAGAATGAGGATGTAGAGGCTGCAGAAGCAGAAAAAGAAGAACGACAACGACAGCAACAACAACAACAAAGAGAGCAGCAGCAGCAGCAGCAGCAGCAGCGGCAGCCCATGACCACCACCACCACCACCTCATCAGCTGTCAGCTCACCTGGAATACATAGCAAGAGGAAGAGGTGTCAGATATGCCCACCAAAGATGGACCGTAAAACACAGACTTTGTGCTTTGGTTGCAAGACATTTATATGCAAAGGATGTACACTGCCATTCTGTCCGACCTGTGCTCATTTCAGTTTAGGAGCTGAGATTAGTGGTGGAGATAGAAGATAGAAGGACAGGACATGTTGGCTGACGGGCTGGCTGGCTGGCTGACTGACTGACTGACTGACTCACTGACATATGACTGAAATACTGTGTATAGTCCCTAAATGGCGCTACAATGATAAGACACCAGCCCTGGCCCTGCCACATTGCCATTGTCCTGGGGTGGGGGGGGGGGGTCTCTGTGACCCTCTTGTGGACATCAGCCATTGGCCTTGCCCCTGCCACATTGCCATTGTCCTAAGGGGTCCCTGTGACCCACTGCTCTCTACAATCATATTAGATTTACTGCTGCAATACTGTATATAGTCCAAAGGCGGCGCTACAATGATAAGACACCAGTCCTGCCCCTGTCCCTGCCCCTGCCATTGTCCTGGGGGGTCACTGTGACCCACTGCCCTCTACAATCATATTAGATTTACTGCTGCAATACCGTGTATAGTCCCTAGGCGGCACTATAACGATAAGACACCAGCCCTGCCACATTGCCATTGTCCTGGGAGGGGTCTCTGTGACCCTCTGTTGTGGACACCAGCCCTGGCCCTGGCCCTGGCCCTGGCCCCTGCCACACTACCATTGTCCTAAGGGGTCCCTGTGACCCTCTACCCTCTTCAATCATATTAGATTTACTGCTGCAATACTGTATATAGTCCAAAGGCGGT
This sequence comes from Pagrus pagrus, assembly GCF_965226575.1. Taxonomy (NCBI): domain Eukaryota; kingdom Metazoa; phylum Chordata; class Actinopteri; order Spariformes; family Sparidae; genus Pagrus; species Pagrus pagrus. Next base: position 18,094 of record NW_028175228.1, on the reverse strand, counting down.
GCTACAAAGATAAGAAACCAACCAGCCCTGCCCCTGTCCCTGCCACATTGCCATTGTCCTGGGGGGTCACTGTGACCCTCTGCCCTCTACAATCATAGTAGATTTACTGCTGCAATACTGTGTATAGTCCCTAGGTAGCGCTATAACGATAAGACACCAAACCCGCCCCTGCCATTGTCCTGGGTGGGTCACTGTGACCCTCTGCCCTCTACAATCATAGTAGATTTACTGCTGCAATACTGTGTATAGTCCCTAGGTAGCGCTATAACGATAAGACACCAAACCCGCCCCTGCCATTGTCCTGGGTGGGTCACTGTGACCCTCTGCCCTCTACAATCATATTAGATTTACTGCTGCAATACTGTGTACAGTCCCTAGGTAGCGCTATAACGATAAGACACCAAACCCGCCCCTGCCATTGTCCTGGGGGGGTCTCTGTGACCCTCTGTTGTGGACACCAGCCCTGGCCCTGGCCCTGCCCCTGCCATTGTCCTGTGGGGTCACTGTGACCCACTGCTCTCTACAATCATATTAGATTTACTGCTGCAATACTGTATATAGTCCCTAGGCGGCGCTATAACGATAAGACACCAAACCCGCCCCTGCCATTGTCCTGGGGGGTCACTGTGACCCACTGCCCTCTACAATCATATTAGATTTACTGCTGCAATACTGTATATAGTCCCTAGGCGGCGCTATAACGATAAGACACCAAAGCCGCCCCTGCCATTGTCCTGTCCTGGGGGGTCACTGTGACCCTCTGTGTGTGGTGAAATGTAAAGACAACACGAGGGTTAAGCCAGCCTCATTTAAAATGGCCCCTTTCACTAAAATATTCACCAAAAATACAAATTCCACCCGAATCCAACGGGGACTGCTGTGTCTCGTTCAGCCAGTATAGGAGCACGTTTGGGAGAAGTTTCGAGTCAATCGGTCCAAAGACCTGGAAGCTATTGAAATAAATGGGCGGGGTATATTTTCGTGAAAAATGGTCTTTTCTTTAAAATATTCATGTAAAATACAAATTCCACCGGAATCCAACCAAAACTGGCGACCCTGCTTACACCAGTGAGGAGGACATGCCTGATCGATTTCGAGTCAATCGGTCCAGCCAATCACTAACCCTAACCCTAACCCTAACCCTAGCCTCAGCCTTAAGCCAGGCCTCATGAAAGATTGTCCCTCTGACTAAAATATTCACCAAAAATACAAATTTCACCCGAATCCAACGGGGACTGCTGTGTCTCGTTCAGCCGGTACAGGAGCACGCTTGGGGGAAATTTCGAGTCAATCGGTCCAAAGACCTGGAAGCTATTGAAAAAATCGGCCGAGGTTTTGATGAAAAATGGCCGCTTTTCCTTTAAAATATTCATGTAAAATACAAATTCCACCAGAATCCAACCAAAACTGGCGAGCCTCATTCCACCGGTGAGGAGGACATGCGTGATCAATTTCGAGTCAATCGGTCAAAAGACGACCGTGGTCCGAAACCCCAGCCCCTTAACCCTAACCCTAGCCCTAGCAGCAGCCCTTAAGCCAGCCTCATTTAAAATGGCCCCTTTCACTAAAATATTCACCAAAAATACAAATTCCACCCGAATCCAACGGGGACTGCTGTGTCTCGTTCAGCCAGTATAGGAGCACGTTTGGGAGAAGTTTCGAGTCAATCGGTCCAAAGACCTGGAAGCTATTGAAATAAATGGGCGGGGTATATTTTCGTGAAAAATGGTCTTTTCTTTAAAATATTCATGTAAAATACAAATTCCACCGGAATCCAACCAAAACTGGCGACCCTGCTTACACCAGTGAGGAGGACATGCCTGATCGATTTCGAGTCAATCGGTCCAGCCAATCACTAACCCTAACCCTAACCCTAACCCTAGCCTCAGCCTTAAGCCAGGCCTCATGAAAGATTGTCCCTCTGACTAAAATATTCACCAAAAATACAAATTTCACCCGAATCCAACGGGGACTGCTGTGTCTCGTTCAGCCGGTACAGGAGCACGCTTGGGGGAAATTTCGAGTCAATCGGTCCAAAGACCTGGAAGCTATTGAAAAAATCGGCCGAGGTTTTGATGAAAAATGGCCGCTTTTCCTTTAAAATATTCATGTAAAATACAAATTCCACCAGAATCCAACCAAAACTGGCGAGCCTCATTCCACCGGTGAGGAGGACATGCGTGATCAATTTCGAGTCAATCGGTCAAAAGACGACCGTGGTCCGAAACCCCAGCCCCTTAACCCTAACCCTAGCCCTAGCAGCAGCCCTTAAGCCAGCCTCATTTAAAATGGCCCCTTTCACTAAAATATTCACCAAAAATACAAATTCCACCCGAATCCAACGGGGACTGCTGTGTCTCGTTCAGCCAGTATAGGAGCACGTTTGGGAGAAGTTTCGAGTCAATCGGTCCAAAGACCTGGAAGCTATTGAAATAAATGGGCGGGGTATATTTTCGTGAAAAATGGTCTTTTCTTTAAAATATTCATGTAAAATACAAATTCCACCGGAATCCAACCAAAACTGGCGACCCTGCTTACACCAGTGAGGAGGACATGCCTGATCGATTTCGAGTCAATCGGTCCAGCCAATCACTAACCCTAACCCTAACCCTAACCCTAGCCTCAGCCTTAAGCCAGGCCTCATGAAAGATTGTCCCTCTGACTAAAATATTCACCAAAAATACAAATTTCACCCGAATCCAACGGGGACTGCTGTGTCTCGTTCAGCCGGTACAGGAGCACGCTTGGGGGAAATTTCGAGTCAATCGGTCCAAAGACCTGGAAGCTATTGAAAAAATCGGCCGAGGTTTTGATGAAAAATGGCCGCTTTTCCTTTAAAATATTCATGTAAAATACAAATTCCACCAGAATCCAACCAAAACTGGCGAGCCTCATTCCACCGGTGAGGAGGACATGCGTGATCAATTTCGAGTCAATCGGTCAAAAGACGACCGTGGTCCGAAACCCCAGCCCCTTAACCCTAACCCTAGCCCTAGCAGCAGCCCTTAAGCCAGCCTCATTTAAAATGGCCCCTTTCACTAAAATATTCACCAAAAATACAAATTCCACCCGAATCCAACGGGGACTGCTGTGTCTCGTTCAGCCAGTATAGGAGCACGTTTGGGAGAAGTTTCGAGTCAATCGGTCCAAAGACCTGGAAGCTATTGAAATAAATGGGCGGGGTATATTTTCGTGAAAAATGGTCTTTTCTTTAAAATATTCATGTAAAATACAAATTCCACCGGAATCCAACCAAAACTGGCGACCCTGCTTACACCAGTGAGGAGGACATGCCTGATCGATTTCGAGTCAATCGGTCCAGCCAATCACTAACCCTAACCCTAACCCTAACCCTAGCCTCAGCCTTAAGCCAGGCCTCATGAAAGATTGTCCCTCTGACTAAAATATTCACCAAAAATACAAATTTCACCCGAATCCAACGGGGACTGCTGTGTCTCGTTCAGCCGGTACAGGAGCACGCTTGGGGGAAATTTCGAGTCAATCGGTCCAAAGACCTGGAAGCTATTGAAAAAATCGGCCGAGGTTTTGATGAAAAATGGCCGCTTTTCCTTTAAAATATTCATGTAAAATACAAATTCCACCAGAATCCAACCAAAACTGGCGAGCCTCATTCCACCGGTGAGGAGGACATCCGTGATCAATTTCGAGTCAATCGGTCAAAAGACGACCGTGGTCCGAAACCCCAGCCCCTTAACCCTAACCCTAGCCCTAGCAGCAGCCCTTAAGCCAGCCTCATTTAAAATGGCCCCTTTCACTAAAATATTCACCAAAAATACAAATTCCACCCGAATCCAACGGGGACTGCTGTGTCTCGTTCAGCCAGTATAGGAGCACGTTTGGGAGAAGTTTCGAGTCAATCGGTCCAAAGACCTGGAAGCTATTGAAATAAATGGGCGGGGTATATTTTCGTGAAAAATGGTCTTTTCTTTAAAATATTCATGTAAAATACAAATTCCACCGGAATCCAACCAAAACTGGCGACCCTGCTTACACCAGTGAGGAGGACATGCCTGATCGATTTCGAGTCAATCGGTCCAGCCAATCACTAACCCTAACCCTAACCCTAACCCTAGCCTCAGCCTTAAGCCAGGCCTCATGAAAGATTGTCCCTCTGACTAAAATATTCACCAAAAATACAAATTTCACCCGAATCCAACGGGGACTGCTGTGTCTCGTTCAGCCGGTACAGGAGCACGCTTGGGGGAAATTTCGAGTCAATCGGTCCAAAGACCTGGAAGCTATTGAAAAAATCGGCCGAGGTTTTGATGAAAAATGGCCGCTTTTCCTTTAAAATATTCATGTAAAATACAAATTCCACCAGAATCCAACCAAAACTGGCGAGCCTCATTCCACCGGTGAGGAGGACATGCGTGATCAATTTCGAGTCAATCGGTCAAAAGACGACCGTGGTCCGAAACCCCAGCCCCTTAACCCTAACCCTAGCCCTAGCAGCAGCCCTTAAGCCAGCCTCATTTAAAATGGCCCCTTTCACTAAAATATTCACCAAAAATACAAATTCCACCCGAATCCAACGGGGACTGCTGTGTCTCGTTCAGCCAGTATAGGAGCACGTTTGGGAGAAGTTTCGAGTCAATCGGTCCAAAGACCTGGAAGCTATTGAAATAAATGGGCGGGGTATATTTTCGTGAAAAATGGTCTTTTCTTTAAAATATTCATGTAAAATACAAATTCCACCGGAATCCAACCAAAACTGGCGACCCTGCTTACACCAGTGAGGAGGACATGCCTGATCGATTTCGAGTCAATCGGTCCAGCCAATCACTAACCCTAACCCTAACCCTAACCCTAGCCTCAGCCTTAAGCCAGGCCTCATGAAAGATTGTCCCTCTGACTAAAATATTCACCAAAAATACAAATTTCACCCGAATCCAACGGGGACTGCTGTGTCTCGTTCAGCCGGTACAGGAGCACGCTTGGGGGAAATTTCGAGTCAATCGGTCCAAAGACCTGGAAGCTATTGAAAAAATCGGCCGAGGTTTTGATGAAAAATGGCCGCTTTTCCTTTAAAATATTCATGTAAAATACAAATTCCACCAGAATCCAACCAAAACTGGCCAGCCTCATTCCACCGGTGAGGAGGACATGCGTGATCAATTTCGAGTCAATCGGTCAAAAGACGACCGTGGTCCGAAACCCCAGCCCCTTAACCCTAACCCTAGCCCTAGCAGCAGCCCTTAAGCCAGCCTCATTTAAAATGGCCCCTTTCACTAAAATATTCACCAAAAATACAAATTCCACCCGAATCCAACGGGGACTGCTGTGTCTCGTTCAGCCAGTATAGGAGCACGTTTGGGAGAAGTTTCGAGTCAATCGGTCCAAAGACCTGGAAGCTATTGAAATAAATGGGCGGGGTATATTTTCGTGAAAAATGGTCTTTTCTTTAAAATATTCATGTAAAATACAAATTCCACCGGAATCCAACCAAAACTGGCGACCCTGCTTACACCAGTGAGGAGGACATGCCTGATCGATTTCGAGTCAATCGGTCCAGCCAATCACTAACCCTAACCCTAACCCTAACCCTAGCCTCAGCCTTAAGCCAGGCCTCATGAAAGATTGTCCCTCTGACTAAAATATTCACCAAAAATACAAATTTCACCCGAATCCAACGGGGACTGCTGTGTCTCGTTCAGCCGGTACAGGAGCACGCTTGGGGGAAATTTCGAGTCAATCGGTCCAAAGACCTGGAAGCTATTGAAAAAATCGGCCGAGGTTTTGATGAAAAATGGCCGCTTTTCCTTTAAAATATTCATGTAAAATACAAATTCCACCAGAATCCAACCAAAACTGGCGAGCCTCATTCCACCGGTGAGGAGGACATGCGTGATCAATTTCGAGTCAATCGGTCAAAAGACGACCGTGGTCCGAAACCCCAGCCCCTTAACCCTAACCCTAGCCCTAGCAGCAGCCCTTAAGCCAGCCTCATTTAAAATGGCCCCTTTCACTAAAATATTCACCAAAAATACAAATTTCACCCGAATCCAACGGGGACTGCTGTGTCTCGTTCAGCCGGTACAGGAGCACGCTTGGGGGAAATTTCGAGTCAATCGGTCCAAAGACCTGGAAGCTATTGAAAAAATCGGCCGAGGTTTTGATGAAAAATGGCCGCTTTTCCTTTAAAATATTCATGTAAAATACAAATTCCACCAGAATCCAACCAAAACTGGCGAGCCTCATTCCACCGGTGAGGAGGACATGCGTGATCAATTTCGAGTCAATCGGTCAAAAGACGACCGTGGTCCGAAACCCCAGCCCCTTAACCCTAACCCTAGCCCTAGCAGCAGCCCTTAAGCCAGCCTCATTTAAAATGGCCCCTTTCACTAAAATATTCACCAAAAATACAAATTCCACCCGAATCCAACGGGGACTGCTGTGTCTCGTTCAGCCAGTATAGGAGCACGTTTGGGAGAAGTTTCGAGTCAATCGGTCCAAAGACCTGGAAGCTATTGAAATAAATGGGCGGGGTATATTTTCGTGAAAAATGGTCTTTTCTTTAAAATATTCATGTAAAATACAAATTCCACCGGAATCCAACCAAAACTGGCGACCCTGCTTACACCAGTGAGGAGGACATGCCTGATCGATTTCGAGTCAATCGGTCCAGCCAATCACTAACCCTAACCCTAACCCTAACCCTAGCCTCAGCCTTAAGCCAGGCCTCATGAAAGATTGTCCCTCTGACTAAAATATTCACCAAAAATACAAATTTCACCCGAATCCAACGGGGACTGCTGTGTCTCGTTCAGCCGGTACAGGAGCACGCTTGGGGGAAATTTCGAGTCAATCGGTCCAAAGACCTGGAAGCTATTGAAAAAATCGGCCGAGGTTTTGATGAAAAATGGCCGCTTTTCCTTTAAAATATTCATGTAAAATACAAATTCCACCAGAATCCAACCAAAACTGGCGAGCCTCATTCCACCGGTGAGGAGGACATGCGTGATCAATTTCGAGTCAATCGGTCAAAAGACGACCGTGGTCCGAAACCCCAGCCCCTTAACCCTAACCCTAGCCCTAGCAGCAGCCCTTAAGCCAGCCTCATTTAAAATGGCCCCTTTCACTAAAATATTCACCAAAAATACAAATTCCACCCGAATCCAACGGGGACTGCTGTGTCTCGTTCAGCCAGTATAGGAGCACGTTTGGGAGAAGTTTCGAGTCAATCGGTCCAAAGACCTGGAAGCTATTGAAATAAATGGGCGGGGTATATTTTCGTGAAAAATGGTCTTTTCTTTAAAATATTCATGTAAAATACAAATTCCACCGGAATCCAACCAAAACTGGCGACCCTGCTTACACCAGTGAGGAGGACATGCCTGATCGATTTCGAGTCAATCGGTCCAGCCAATCACTAACCCTAACCCTAACCCTAACCCTAGCCTCAGCCTTAAGCCAGGCCTCATGAAAGATTGTCCCTCTGACTAAAATATTCACCAAAAATACAAATTTCACCCGAATCCAACGGGGACTGCTGTGTCTCGTTCAGCCGGTACAGGAGCACGCTTGGGGGAAATTTCGAGTCAATCGGTCCAAAGACCTGGAAGCTATTGAAAAAATCGGCCGAGGTTTTGATGAAAAATGGCCGCTTTTCCTTTAAAATATTCATGTAAAATACAAATTCCACCAGAATCCAACCAAAACTGGCCAGCCTCATTCCACCGGTGAGGAGGACATGCGTGATCAATTTCGAGTCAATCGGTCAAAAGACGACCGTGGTCCGAAACCCCAGCCCCTTAACCCTAACCCTAGCCCTAGCAGCAGCCCTTAAGCCAGCCTCATTTAAAATGGCCCCTTTCACTAAAATATTCACCAAAAATACAAATTCCACCCGAATCCAACGGGGACTGCTGTGTCTCGTTCAGCCAGTATAGGAGCACGTTTGGGAGAAGTTTCGAGTCAATCGGTCCAAAGACCTGGAAGCTATTGAAATAAATGGGCGGGGTATATTTTCGTGAAAAATGGTCTTTTCTTTAAAATATTCATGTAAAATACAAATTCCACCGGAATCCAACCAAAACTGGCGACCCTGCTTACACCAGTGAGGAGGACATGCCTGATCGATTTCGAGTCAATCGGTCCAGCCAATCACTAACCCTAACCCTAACCCTAACCCTAGCCTCAGCCTTAAGCCAGGCCTCATGAAAGATTGTCCCTCTGACTAAAATATTCACCAAAAATACAAATTTCACCCGAATCCAACGGGGACTGCTGTGTCTCGTTCAGCCGGTACAGGAGCACGCTTGGGGGAAATTTCGAGTCAATCGGTCCAAAGACCTGGAAGCTATTGAAAAAATCGGCCGAGGTTTTGATGAAAAATGGCCGCTTTTCCTTTAAAATATTCATGTAAAATACAAATTCCACCAGAATCCAACCAAAACTGGCGAGCCTCATTCCACCGGTGAGGAGGACATGCGTGATCAATTTCGAGTCAATCGGTCAAAAGACGACCGTGGTCCGAAACCCCAGCCCCTTAACCCTAACCCTAGCCCTAGCAGCAGCCCTTAAGCCAGCCTCATTTAAAATGGCCCCTTTCACTAAAATATTCACCAAAAATACAAATTCCACCCGAATCCAACGGGGACTGCTGTGTCTCGTTCAGCCAGTATAGGAGCACGTTTGGGAGAAGTTTCGAGTCAATCGGTCCAAAGACCTGGAAGCTATTGAAATAAATGGGCGGGGTATATTTTCGTGAAAAATGGTCTTTTCTTTAAAATATTCATGTAAAATACAAATTCCACCGGAATCCAACCAAAACTGGCGACCCTGCTTACACCAGTGAGGAGGACATGCCTGATCGATTTCGAGTCAATCGGTCCAGCCAATCACTAACCCTAACCCTAACCCTAACCCTAGCCTCAGCCTTAAGCCAGGCCTCATGAAAGATTGTCCCTCTGACTAAAATATTCACCAAAAATACAAATTTCACCCGAATCCAACGGGGACTGCTGTGTCTCGTTCAGCCGGTACAGGAGCACGCTTGGGGGAAATTTCGAGTCAATCGGTCCAAAGACCTGGAAGCTATTGAAAAAATCGGCCGAGGTTTTGATGAAAAATGGCCGCTTTTCCTTTAAAATATTCATGTAAAATACAAATTCCACCAGAATCCAACCAAAACTGGCCAGCCTCATTCCACCGGTGAGGAGGACATGCGTGATCAATTTCGAGTCAATCGGTCAAAAGACGACCGTGGTCCGAAACCCCAGCCCCTTAACCCTAACCCTAGCCCTAGCAGCAGCCCTTAAGCCAGCCTCATTTAAAATGGCCCCTTTCACTAAAATATTCACCAAAAATACAAATTCCACCCGAATCCAACGGGGACTGCTGTGTCTCGTTCAGCCAGTATAGGAGCACGTTTGGGAGAAGTTTCGAGTCAATCGGTCCAAAGACCTGGAAGCTATTGAAATAAATGGGCGGGGTATATTTTCGTGAAAAATGGTCTTTTCTTTAAAATATTCATGTAAAATACAAATTCCACCGGAATCCAACCAAAACTGGCGACCCTGCTTACACCAGTGAGGAGGACATGCCTGATCGATTTCGAGTCAATCGGTCCAGCCAATCACTAACCCTAACCCTAACCCTAACCCTAGCCTCAGCCTTAAGCCAGGCCTCATGAAAGATTGTCCCTCTGACTAAAATATTCACCAAAAATACAAATTTCACCCGAATCCAACGGGGACTGCTGTGTCTCGTTCAGCCGGTACAGGAGCACGCTTGGGGGAAATTTCGAGTCAATCGGTCCAAAGACCTGGAAGCTATTGAAAAAATCGGCCGAGGTTTTGATGAAAAATGGCCGCTTTTCCTTTAAAATATTCATGTAAAATACAAATTCCACCAGAATCCAACCAAAACTGGCGAGCCTCATTCCACCGGTGAGGAGGACATGCGTGATCAATTTCGAGTCAATCGGTCAAAAGACGACCGTGGTCCGAAACCCCAGCCCCTTAACCCTAACCCTAGCCCTAGCAGCAGCCCTTAAGCCAGCCTCATTTAAAATGGCCCCTTTCACTAAAATATTCACCAAAAATACAAATTCCACCCGAATCCAACGGGGACTGCTGTGTCTCGTTCAGCCAGTATAGGAGCACGTTTGGGAGAAGTTTCGAGTCAATCGGTCCAAAGACCTGGAAGCTATTGAAATAAATGGGCGGGGTATATTTTCGTGAAAAATGGTCTTTTCTTTAAAATATTCATGTAAAATACAAATTCCACCGGAATCCAACCAAAACTGGCGACCCTGCTTACACCAGTGAGGAGGACATGCCTGATCGATTTCGAGTCAATCGGTCCAGCCAATCACTAACCCTAACCCTAACCCTAACCCTAGCCTCAGCCTTAAGCCAGGCCTCATGAAAGATTGTCCCTCTGACTAAAATATTCACCAAAAATACAAATTTCACCCGAATCCAACGGGGACTGCTGTGTCTCGTTCAGCCGGTACAGGAGCACGCTTGGGGGAAATTTCGAGTCAATCGGTCCAAAGACCTGGAAGCTATTGAAAAAATCGGCCGAGGTTTTGATGAAAAATGGCCGCTTTTCCTTTAAAATATTCATGTAAAATACAAATTCCACCAGAATCCAACCAAAACTGGCGAGCCTCATTCCACCGGTGAGGAGGACATGCGTGATCAATTTCGAGTCAATCGGTCAAAAGACGACCGTGGTCCGAAACCCCAGCCCCTTAACCCTAACCCTAGCCCTAGCAGCAGCCCTTAAGCCAGCCTCATTTAAAATGGCCCCTTTCACTAAAATATTCACCAAAAATACAAATTCCACCCGAATCCAACGGGGACTGCTGTGTCTCGTTCAGCCAGTATAGGAGCACGTTTGGGAGAAGTTTCGAGTCAATCGGTCCAAAGACCTGGAAGCTATTGAAATAAATGGGCGGGGTATATTTTCGTGAAAAATGGTCTTTTCTTTAAAATATTCATGTAAAATACAAATTCCACCGGAATCCAACCAAAACTGGCGACCCTGCTTACACCAGTGAGGAGGACATGCCTGATCGATTTCGAGTCAATCGGTCCAGCCAATCACTAACCCTAACCCTAACCCTAACCCTAGCCTCAGCCTTAAGCCAGGCCTCATGAAAGATTGTCCCTCTGACTAAAATATTCACCAAAAATACAAATTTCACCCGAATCCAACGGGGACTGCTGTGTCTCGTTCAGCCGGTACAGGAGCACGCTTGGGGGAAATTTCGAGTCAATCGGTCCAAAGACCTGGAAGCTATTGAAAAAATCGGCCGAGGTTTTGATGAAAAATGGCCGCTTTTCCTTTAAAATATTCATGTAAAATACAAATTCCACCAGAATCCAACCAAAACTGGCGAGCCTCATTCCACCGGTGAGGAGGACATGCGTGATCAATTTCGAGTCAATCGGTCAAAAGACGACCGTGGTCCGAAACCCCAGCCCCTTAACCCTAACCCTAGCCCTAGCAGCAGCCCTTAAGCCAGCCTCATTTAAAATGGCCCCTTTCACTAAAATATTCACCAAAAATACAAATTCCACCCGAATCCAACGGGGACTGCTGTGTCTCGTTCAGCCAGTATAGGAGCACGTTTGGGAGAAGTTTCGAGTCAATCGGTCCAAAGACCTGGAAGCTATTGAAATAAATGGGCGGGGTATATTTTCGTGAAAAATGGTCTTTTCTTTAAAATATTCATGTAAAATACAAATTCCACCGGAATCCAACCAAAACTGGCGACCCTGCTTACACCAGTGAGGAGGACATGCCTGATCGATTTCGAGTCAATCGGTCCAGCCAATCACTAACCCTAACCCTAACCCTAACCCTAGCCTCAGCCTTAAGCCAGGCCTCATGAAAGATTGTCCCTCTGACTAAAATATTCACCAAAAATACAAATTTCACCCGAATCCAACGGGGACTGCTGTGTCTCGTTCAGCCGGTACAGGAGCACGCTTGGGGGAAATTTCGAGTCAATCGGTCCAAAGACCTGGAAGCTATTGAAAAAATCGGCCGAGGTTTTGATGAAAAATGGCCGCTTTTCCTTTAAAATATTCATGTAAAATACAAATTCCACCAGAATCCAACCAAAACTGGCCAGCCTCATTCCACCGGTGAGGAGGACATGCGTGATCAATTTCGAGTCAATCGGTCAAAAGACGACCGTGGTCCGAAACCCCAGCCCCTTAACCCTAACCCTAGCCCTAGCAGCAGCCCTTAAGCCAGCCTCATTTAAAATGGCCCCTTTCACTAAAATATTCACCAAAAATACAAATTCCACCCGAATCCAACGGGGACTGCTGTGTCTCGTTCAGCCAGTATAGGAGCACGTTTGGGAGAAGTTTCGAGTCAATCGGTCCAAAGACCTGGAAGCTATTGAAATAAATGGGCGGGGTATATTTTCGTGAAAAATGGTCTTTTCTTTAAAATATTCATGTAAAATACAAATTCCACCGGAATCCAACCAAAACTGGCGACCCTGCTTACACCAGTGAGGAGGACATGCCTGATCGATTTCGAGTCAATCGGTCCAGCCAATCACTAACCCTAACCCTAACCCTAACCCTAGCCTCAGCCTTAAGCCAGGCCTCATGAAAGATTGTCCCTCTGACTAAAATATTCACCAAAAATACAAATTTCACCCGAATCCAACGGGGACTGCTGTGTCTCGTTCAGCCGGTACAGGAGCACGCTTGGGGGAAATTTCGAGTCAATCGGTCCAAAGACCTGGAAGCTATTGAAAAAATCGGCCGAGGTTTTGATGAAAAATGGCCGCTTTTCCTTTAAAATATTCATGTAAAATACAAATTCCACCAGAATCCAACCAAAACTGGCCAGCCTCATTCCACCGGTGAGGAGGACATGCGTGATCAATTTCGAGTCAATCGGTCAAAAGACGACCGTGGTCCGAAACCCCAGCCCCTTAACCCTAACCCTAGCCCTAGCAGCAGCCCTTAAGCCAGCCTCATTTAAAATGGCCCCTTTCACTAAAATATTCACCAAAAATACAAATTCCACCCGAATCCAACGGGGACTGCTGTGTCTCGTTCAGCCAGTATAGGAGCACGTTTGGGAGAAGTTTCGAGTCAATCGGTCCAAAGACCTGGAAGCTATTGAAATAAATGGGCGGGGTATATTTTCGTGAAAAATGGTCTTTTCTTTAAAATATTCATGTAAAATACAAATTCCACCGGAATCCAACCAAAACTGGCGACCCTGCTTACACCAGTGAGGAGGACATGCCTGATCGATTTCGAGTCAATCGGTCCAGCCAATCACTAACCCTAACCCTAACCCTAACCCTAGCCTCAGCCTTAAGCCAGGCCTCATGAAAGATTGTCCCTCTGACTAAAATATTCACCAAAAATACAAATTTCACCCGAATCCAACGGGGACTGCTGTGTCTCGTTCAGCCGGTACAGGAGCACGCTTGGGGGAAATTTCGAGTCAATCGGTCCAAAGACCTGGAAGCTATTGAAAAAATCGGCCGAGGTTTTGATGAAAAATGGCCGCTTTTCCTTTAAAATATTCATGTAAAATACAAATTCCACCAGAATCCAACCAAAACTGGCGAGCCTCATTCCACCGGTGAGGAGGACATGCGTGATCAATTTCGAGTCAATCGGTCAAAAGACGACCGTGGTCCGAAACCCCAGCCCCTTAACCCTAACCCTAGCCCTAGCAGCAGCCCTTAAGCCAGCCTCATTTAAAATGGCCCCTTTCACTAAAATATTCACCAAAAATACAAATTCCACCCGAATCCAACGGGGACTGCTGTGTCTCGTTCAGCCAGTATAGGAGCACGTTTGGGAGAAGTTTCGAGTCAATCGGTCCAAAGACCTGGAAGCTATTGAAATAAATGGGCGGGGTATATTTTCGTGAAAAATGGTCTTTTCTTTAAAATATTCATGTAAAATACAAATTCCACCGGAATCCAACCAAAACTGGCGACCCTGCTTACACCAGTGAGGAGGACATGCCTGATCGATTTCGAGTCAATCGGTCCAGCCAATCACTAACCCTAACCCTAACCCTAACCCTAGCCTCAGCCTTAAGCCAGGCCTCATGAAAGATTGTCCCTCTGACTAAAATATTCACCAAAAATACAAATTTCACCCGAATCCAACGGGGACTGCTGTGTCGCGTTCAGCCGGTACAGGAGCACGCTTGGGGGAAATTTCGAGTCAATCGGTCCAAAGACCTGGAAGCTATTGAAAAAATCGGCCGAGGTTTTGATGAAAAATGGCCGCTTTTCCTTTAAAATATTCATGTAAAATACAAATTCCACCAGAATCCAACCAAAACTGGCGAGCCTCATTCCACCGGTGAGGAGGACATGCGTGATCAATTTCGAGTCAATCGGTCAAAAGACGACCGTGGTCCGAAACCCCAGCCCCTTAACCCTAACCCTAGCCCTAGCAGCAGCCCTTAAGCCAGCCTCATTTAAAATGGCCCCTTTCACTAAAATATTCACCAAAAATACAAATTCCACCCGAATCCAACGGGGACTGCTGTGTCTCGTTCAGCCAGTATAGGAGCACGTTTGGGAGAAGTTTCGAGTCAATCGGTCCAAAGACCTGGAAGCTATTGAAATAAATGGGCGGGGTATATTTTCGTGAAAAATGGTCTTTTCTTTAAAATATTCATGTAAAATACAAATTCCACCGGAATCCAACCAAAACTGGCGACCCTGCTTACACCAGTGAGGAGGACATGCCTGATCGATTTCGAGTCAATCGGTCCAGCCAATCACTAACCCTAACCCTAACCCTAACCCTAGCCTCAGCCTTAAGCCAGGCCTCATGAAAGATTGTCCCTCTGACTAAAATATTCACCAAAAATACAAATTTCACCCGAATCCAACGGGGACTGCTGTGTCTCGTTCAGCCGGTACAGGAGCACGCTTGGGGGAAATTTCGAGTCAATCGGTCCAAAGACCTGGAAGCTATTGAAAAAATCGGCCGAGGTTTTGATGAAAAATGGCCGCTTTTCCTTTAAAATATTCATGTAAAATACAAATTCCACCAGAATCCAACCAAAACTGGCGAGCCTCATTCCACCGGTGAGGAGGACATGCGTGATCAATTTCGAGTCAATCGGTCAAAAGACGACCGTGGTCCGAAACCCCAGCCCCTTAACCCTAACCCTAGCCCTAGCAGCAGCCCTTAAGCCAGCCTCATTTAAAATGGCCCCTTTCACTAAAATATTCACCAAAAATACAAATTCCACCCGAATCCAACGGGGACTGCTGTGTCTCGTTCAGCCAGTATAGGAGCACGTTTGGGAGAAGTTTCGAGTCAATCGGTCCAAAGACCTGGAAGCTATTGAAATAAATGGGCGGGGTATATTTTCGTGAAAAATGGTCTTTTCTTTAAAATATTCATGTAAAATACAAATTCCACCGGAATCCAACCAAAACTGGCGACCCTGCTTACACCAGTGAGGAGGACATGCCTGATCGATTTCGAGTCAATCGGTCCAGCCAATCACTAACCCTAACCCTAACCCTAACCCTAGCCTCAGCCTTAAGCCAGGCCTCATGAAAGATTGTCCCTCTGACTAAAATATTCACCAAAAATACAAATTTCACCCGAATCCAACGGGGACTGCTGTGTCTCGTTCAGCCGGTACAGGAGCACGCTTGGGGGAAATTTCGAGTCAATCGGTCCAAAGACCTGGAAGCTATTGAAAAAATCGGCCGAGGTTTTGATGAAAAATGGCCGCTTTTCCTTTAAAATATTCATGTAAAATACAAATTCCACCAGAATCCAACCAAAACTGGCCAGCCTCATTCCACCGGTGAGGAGGACATGCGTGATCAATTTCGAGTCAATCGGTCAAAAGACGACCGTGGTCCGAAACCCCAGCCCCTTAACCCTAACCCTAGCCCTAGCAGCAGCCCTTAAGCCAGCCTCATTTAAAATGGCCCCTTTCACTAAAATATTCACCAAAAATACAAATTCCACCCGAATCCAACGGGGACTGCTGTGTCTCGTTCAGCCAGTATAGGAGCACGTTTGGGAGAAGTTTCGAGTCAATCGGTCCAAAGACCTGGAAGCTATTGAAATAAATGGGCGGGGTATATTTTCGTGAAAAATGGTCTTTTCTTTAAAATATTCATGTAAAATACAAATTCCACCGGAATCCAACCAAAACTGGCGACCCTGCTTACACCAGTGAGGAGGACATGCCTGATCGATTTCGAGTCAATCGGTCCAGCCAATCACTAACCCTAACCCTAACCCTAACCCTAGCCTCAGCCTTAAGCCAGGCCTCATGAAAGATTGTCCCTCTGACTAAAATATTCACCAAAAATACAAATTTCACCCGAATCCAACGGGGACTGCTGTGTCTCGTTCAGCCGGTACAGGAGCACGCTTGGGGGAAATTTCGAGTCAATCGGTCCAAAGACCTGGAAGCTATTGAAAAAATCGGCCGAGGTTTTGATGAAAAATGGCCGCTTTTCCTTTAAAATATTCATGTAAAATACAAATTCCACCAGAATCCAACCAAAACTGGCGAGCCTCATTCCACCGGTGAGGAGGACATGCGTGATCAATTTCGAGTCAATCGGTCAAAAGACGACCGTGGTCCGAAACCCCAGCCCCTTAACCCTAACCCTAGCCCTAGCAGCAGCCCTTAAGCCAGCCTCATTTAAAATGGCCCCTTTCACTAAAATATTCACCAAAAATACAAATTCCACCCGAATCCAACGGGGACTGCTGTGTCTCGTTCAGCCAGTATAGGAGCACGTTTGGGAGAAGTTTCGAGTCAATCGGTCCAAAGACCTGGAAGCTATTGAAATAAATGGGCGGGGTATATTTTCGTGAAAAATGGTCTTTTCTTTAAAATATTCATGTAAAATACAAATTCCACCGGAATCCAACCAAAACTGGCGACCCTGCTTACACCAGTGAGGAGGACATGCCTGATCGATTTCGAGTCAATCGGTCCAGCCAATCACTAACCCTAACCCTAACCCTAACCCTAGCCTCAGCCTTAAGCCAGGCCTCATGAAAGATTGTCCCTCTGACTAAAATATTCACCAAAAATACAAATTTCACCCGAATCCAACGGGGACTGCTGTGTCTCGTTCAGCCGGTACAGGAGCACGCTTGGGGGAAATTTCGAGTCAATCGGTCCAAAGACCTGGAAGCTATTGAAAAAATCGGCCGAGGTTTTGATGAAAAATGGCCGCTTTTCCTTTAAAATATTCATGTAAAATACAAATTCCACCAGAATCCAACCAAAACTGGCGAGCCTCATTCCACCGGTGAGGAGGACATGCGTGATCAATTTCGAGTCAATCGGTCAAAAGACGACCGTGGTCCGAAACCCCAGCCCCTTAACCCTAACCCTAGCCCTAGCAGCAGCCCTTAAGCCAGCCTCATTTAAAATGGCCCCTTTCACTAAAATATTCACCAAAAATACAAATTCCACCCGAATCCAACGGGGACTGCTGTGTCTCGTTCAGCCAGTATAGGAGCACGTTTGGGAGAAGTTTCGAGTCAATCGGTCCAAAGACCTGGAAGCTATTGAAATAAATGGGCGGGGTATATTTTCGTGAAAAATGGTCTTTTCTTTAAAATATTCATGTAAAATACAAATTCCACCGGAATCCAACCAAAACTGGCGACCCTGCTTACACCAGTGAGGAGGACATGCCTGATCGATTTCGAGTCAATCGGTCCAGCCAATCACTAACCCTAACCCTAACCCTAACCCTAGCCTCAGCCTTAAGCCAGGCCTCATGAAAGATTGTCCCTCTGACTAAAATATTCACCAAAAATACAAATTTCACCCGAATCCAACGGGGACTGCTGTGTCTCGTTCAGCCGGTACAGGAGCACGCTTGGGGGAAATTTCGAGTCAATCGGTCCAAAGACCTGGAAGCTATTGAAAAAATCGGCTGAGGTTTTGATGAAAAATGGCCGCTTTTCCTTTAAAATATTCATGTAAAATACAAATTCCACCAGAATCCAACCAAAACTGGCGAGCCTCATTCCACCGGTGAGGAGGACATGCGTGATCAATTTCGAGTCAATCGGTCAAAAGACGACCGTGGTCCGAAACCCCAGCCCCTTAA